>NC_059345.1:43540547-43740547 GCF_019703515.2 Myxocyprinus asiaticus
AATAATTATCAGTAAGATATTTCACTGTTCATTGAACATGGCTGTCTTTTATCGTATTGCTGTTGCTGCCTTTAAAACTAAACACACACAAAAACAAAACCAAAGCAATAAGCCACATTACAGTGATTTTACCATAGGTAAGAACACCCCTTACCCATGGTAAAATAGCTATAACGCACTACCTCTTGTGGCTTATTGCTTTATTTTAAACAAATCAGATTACTAGACTATTGGTAAGGGACAGGAATCTATCTCAAAATATTTTTCATGCCCATTTTCTGCAGAGCACACAGGGAGTGAGTGAGAGTGTTTTGCCTGTTTGTTCTCCTGTTTGTGGGTGTGTGAGTGGGTGGTTGGGTTTTATCACCGGAACATGCAATTTACTGCAGTTCGGTTCAAAACAGTTTGAAATCATAAAAACAGAACACCATCTATTTCCCTTGATTCAGTTCTTTCTGAGGTCAGTTGTGTGTGTGTGTGTGTGCTCTACCTCCAGACCGAGAGTGCATTAGAAAGAGAGTGATAGTTTGCTGAGTAAGCCTCTGTATTTTTCTGTAAGGATGCTTATTCAGTGACTGACCTATTAGAGACAGCTGGAGCTTTCTGCATAGGGCTGCCTACTCATGTTTTGATCAGATGCTGAACTGCAGTCACCTTTAATGGTAAATGGCGCAATATCATATTTTTGGCTAATGATAACATTTGAATTACTTCTTGCATGGTTCTTTTAGAAAGGAGGAATAGCTGGACCTGAAGATGTTTGCATCAACACCTCCATCCTTTACAAATCCTTTGACCTGATATTCTTGAATACTCATATCCAATACTAGATGAGATAATAGAAGGTTACAGAGGTAGACATGTTGTTTATAATCCAGCCGGTAAGGCTGCAGAAAGCATTATGAGTGTGAAAGTCTTTATTGCAGAAACCTGGGTATTAAAGAGGTTTGTTTCAACATAAGCACACTGGCTTCACAGCCCTTCTTAATGTGCTACAGGCTTAACACGTGTGACATTTGCAGGTTTCGTGTCAGGCATGTTGAGCTACTGATTAAAGGGTGGGCACTTTCGATTCAGTTGTGTCTTCCCCTCATTGCTATTCTGCACACAGATTTTCTAAGGTTCAGAGATCTGCACCGAGAGTAAGAGAGTTCTGTAGCCCAGAGCTCTCTCAAAAATGTTCATTTTGACAACTGGATTTGGCCTAAATGAGCAGCTATTTTCCTGTGTTTCACTTCGATATGAGTTGGGTTCTCCTCAGCAGGGGCTTATTGTTCCCTATTATTCCTTTTGTCATGCTGTGCAGTACACTTTTGTACTCAAGTCGTATTCTGAGATTGTCAAACTGCAGGAGGGCAGAGAGAAAAAGAGCTCCATCTAATGTCGTAAAGGTGTCTGCACACGCTGACTTTGTCCTCTCTGCACTAGAGGATCATCAGTGGTGCCCGCTAAAGCCCTAAACCCCTAACCCTAATGATTAAATTCCAGATTGTAACTCGTCCCACACCATTTGTGCTACAGACATGATGTGTGCTAGTACTTATTTAAGCAATCCGACTATTGATTTTTGCCTGGCAGACAATAAAACTGGAAGATTTAAGGAGAGACCCGAACCATATATAGAGACCAGAATAGCATAGATACAAGCAACACCCTACAGCATAGCAATGCCCTAGCCTTTCTTCTTTCCTTTTTCTTTCCAAAAGGAACAACAACAAAAATGCAGACAAAGTACAGAATGCAGTACAAATGCAAGATAAAAAAGTCACATGGTCACTGGAGTGGCATCCATCTATTCAGACTAATCTTTTATTATATGTGCACCTAAAACTCATTCCAGAGGTATATCCCCTCCTCCGTAACACCATTTACTCTACTGACAGATGTTCATATGGTACAATTTCCTCCATTGCACTGGCCCAGTCGTTCTGGGGCTTTTGTTGTTTAAAATAATTAAACTGTCTGTTGTAATACCCACCATAATGACAGAAAATGCAAATTTTTTAACATTTGGTAATTGGGACTGATCTCCCAATAGACATAACTTAGGTGTGAAAGGGATAGTTCACCCATAAATGAAAATTCTCTCATCATTTACATACCCTCATGCCATCCTAGATGTGTATGACTTTCTTTATTCACAAACAAAGATTTAAAAAATAATAATAATAATTTCAGCCCTGTAGGTCCATTCAATGCAAGTGAGAAATAAACCATACAACTCCAGTGGTTAAATCCATGTCTTCAGAAGCGATATGATAGGTGAGGATGAGGAACAGATCAATATTCAAGGACGTTTTTTACTCCAAATTCTCTGTGCCCAGTAGGTGGCGATATGCACAAGAATGGGAATCATCAAAAACAAAAGAAGAAAGTGAAAGTGGAGATTTATAATAAAAAAGGTCTTAAATATTGGTTTGTTTCTCAACCACACCTATCATATCACTTCTGAAGACATGGATTTAACCGCTGGAGTCATATGGATTACTTTTATGCTGCCTTTATGTGCTCTTTGGACCTTCAAATTTCTGGCCACTATTCACTTGCATTGTATGGACCTAAACAGTTCAGACGTTCTTCTAAAAATCTCAGTTTGTGTTCATTAGAAGACAGAAAGACATACAAATCTGTGATGGCATGAGGGTGAATAAATAAGAGAATTTTAATTAGTGGGTGAACTATACATTTTAAGGAAATTTTAAAACCAAACCAGCTACCCTAAAACATCCATAACATGAACCCAGAAAGGTATGAGACAACATTCACATATACAGTGTAGAAAACGCATTTCCAACATAATTTTTTACTCCGTAGATTTATCCTATGAAGTCTTGATGGAGTGTGGTATGATCTGTGGAGTATTGTGTATTGTATGAACTTCCCTCTTGCAAGGGAGAACAAATAAAACCTTAATGTAAAGGGTTACCAAAATTGGTCATGCTTTGGAAGAAAATTACTTCTTTAATCCACATCAGAATCAGCTTTATTGCCAAGTATGCTTACACATACAAGGAATTTGTCTTGGTGACAGGAGCTTCCAGTGTACAACAATACAAAAACAATACAAAAACAGCAGCAAGACATAGATAATAAAAAAATAAATAATAATGGTTCCTATATTATAATGTCTCGGGTAATACACAATACACACGGGTATTGTAGTCCTTGATGTCTGTGTGCGTGTGTGTTTGTTCGTTTCCAGGCATATCGCTTCCTCGCCATCAATAAGAAGCTTGGTTTGAGTGGGAGACCAGATAGGCCTGTTGGCTGCATTGGCACTTGTAAGGTAAACAGTGTTTTGTTTGCTTTCACAGCCACTCATTTGCATCAGTACATGTTCATTACACTTCTTTGTGGTTTATCCTCATATTTAGTCATTCTGTGCCTCTAAGTTCAACTCGACTTTAACAAGATACAAACTTGTACTACGTTTAGATGATGAAGTGTATGACTTCCAGAACTTAGTAAGCTGCCTTGCTGTCTACTGCCTACATACATAGGCAGTATCCTTACTGAATGGAACCTCATAAGTGATGTATTTGGCTACAACATTTTTCATACAAAGTGCTTTAAGAGACTTAACATTCAAACAATAGAGTTTGGCATTGTCATTTTGCTAAGCTAACACTGAGAAATATTGGATAAAATTGTCCTTTTTTAACAAAATTAAAAAAGATTTTTTATCAATGTTTTCTTAGTATTGAATAAATGATGGTTAGAATTAGCCTTTCTAAGAATTTGTCTACCATCTTGGATGTATTTTTTCACTGAATGCTATCTTTTTTTTTATTTTTTAATTTTTTTATTTTGGAATGCCCAATTCACAATGCGCTCTAGGTCCTCGTGGTGGCGTAGTGACTCGCCTCAATCCAGGTGGCGGAGGACGAATCTCAGTTGCCTCTGCGTATGAGACCGTCAATCCGTGCATCTAATCACCTGGCTTGTTGAGCGCGTTACCGCGGAGACGTAGCACATGTGGAGGCCCACGCTATTCTCAGCGGCATCCACGCACAACTCACCACGCGCCCCACCGAGAGCGAGAACCACACATTATAGCGACCACGGGGAGGTTACCCCATGTGACTCTACCCTCCCTAGCAACCAGGCCAATTTGGTTGCTTAGGAGATCTGGCTGGAGTCACTCAGCACGCCCTGGATTCGAACTTGTGACTCCAGGGGTGGTAGTCACTAAATGCTATCTTAAAAGTTAGCATAATCATTCTGCCTACCTTTTGGAACAGCTTTAATGTTGGGAGTGTTCCTATGATGCCCTAAAATGTTTCCTTTGTAGGAAGCTAACTTTTTAGGTTCACAGAATAATAAACCTCTGTATTTGATAGAAACTATTTGTACTACGACTACCTGGGGGGGGGGCACAGAACCCCCACATGTGTTTAACCCCCCCACCCCCCACGTATTTATGTCTGTGTCTGTCTGTCTGTTTGTTCAGAATTGATGGCATGTTTTATCTGCTGTCAGAGGTAGATTATATGTCTAGACTCTAGAGCTTACAGTCATCAGTACTGTAACATTTAAGGTCTTTTTTTCTCCCCTTTCAGATTTATCGAATCCTTGGAAAGACAGTAGTCTGCTATCCAATCGTCTTCGACCTCAGCGACTTCTACTTGTCCCAGGATGTCATGCTTTTGATTGATGATATCAAGGTGAGTTGGGCAATGTCACACCTTGCTGGTCCCTCAGACAAAGTAATTTTAAGAAAGAAAAGAATTAGGACAGAATATAGGTAGTAGACAAATTATTTCACATAAATCAGTAGTCTCAGCCTCTAAGTTACAAAGCATTGCCAAACTTTCTCCAGCTGCCTGTACGGTGTGTGTATTCATACAAGTAATCACATTATACAGTGTTTGTGATTGTGTTTACATTTGTGTTGTTCAGAATGCTTTGCAGTTTATTAAGCAGTACTGGAAGATGCAAGGTCGACCTCTCTTCCTGGCCCTTATCAGAGAGGACAACATTAAGTATGAGTTTATCCACACCATTTGAAAGAACCTGATTTTTTTATTTTGTATGTCTTATTAGAATTTAATTAATGGCATAACTTGCTTGCTAGGGGGAGCCGCTTCAACCCCATTCTGGACATGCTGGCATCTTTTAAGAAGGGAAACATTGGAGGAGTTAAAGTTCATGCTGATAGACTTCAGGTGTGCTTCTACTTATGAGAAATAGAGGATTTATATGAAATGCATCTTATTGTCTTAAATGACAAACCCTTTTTTCACTCAATACAATTCAATTAAAAAGTGTGCCTGTGAGTTCCCTCTGTTCCCTTTCCCTTCCTTTTTTAGACACTGATATCAGGCGCTGTGGTAGAGCAACTGGATTTCCTACGTGTCAATGAAGCTGAGTAAGAATGAACCTCCATTTACTCTGTTTCTTTCTAATCAATGTATTTATTTACACATTAATGCTCAATGTGATTCACTTGAGCAGGGCAATAGAAATAAATTGACTCCACGGATTCTTAAGCATGACATTTACTTTTGCCATACTAAGTTCCTAACTGTTTTCTAATTGGACTTTGTCTAGGATCCCCGAGTTTAAGAGCTTTGAGGAGCTGGAGATGCCCAAGCACTCTAAGGTGAAGCGTCAGACCAGCACACCAAATGCCTCTGACCTAGAGCAGCAGCCCGAGATAGACATCGATGAATGGTTCCATAAATCCACATATGAGATACTACAGAAATTCAATGTGAGCTTAACAAACCTGCCAGTTTACATTTAAATCTATTTATTTGACTGACATTTTTACTAAAAGCGATTTACAGTGAATTAAAGGTATGCATTATATCAATGACCTTGCCATTGTTAGCACGTTAAATGACATGTACTGTATACAATTCTGTGATGTGTTCTGCTACCAGGACTGTGACTGCCTGGCCAGTCAAGCCCAGCTGGCCAGTGTTCTCTTGAAAAAAGAAGGCCCTGACTTCTTCAACAAAAACGGTATGTATGTAGTTTAGTATCCTGAAGAGTACAATATGCATTCATATTTATTTTAAAGAGCAAATTCTCAGAACGCCTTTCTTATTCTCTTGCGGTCAAAAGAGTTTACTTAGTGCGCGGTCGACCGTGTTGCCTTTTGATCCGATCTGGAATGCGGAAAAGGGAAGTATATCCGTGCCTTAATTGTTTAGTGATTCAATGTATAAAGCCAGATGTTCAATGTATTTTTTTCGTCCTTTACAGCTGTTGCTTATCAGATTGTATGATTGTCAGATTGAGCCAGGTGAGACCTTGTGTAAAAGCCAAGACAGACTATGCAACATCAACAGTCTCTCATGTCAGACTGTAAAATACACATCCAAACAAAAGAGGGAATTTGTGGATTGCTCATTCTTCGGAAAGAACCCAAGTTATTTTTGAAAGTACAATCGTTTTGTGAAGGGAACACTAAATAATGACATGTATGTTGCATATCATATAGACTTAGGTAGACTTACTTTTAACTGAAAGTATCTTTTGTTCTTCCTCTCTTACACACACACACAAACACACATATATCATCAATTGCTATGCTCCTATTTGTTCTTCATTAGACAGCCATTGTAGCAGTAGTCAGACTGCAGGACTGCAACCCAAAATTTCTGAAACTGTCAGAACTTGGATGGGAATATTTTTTGCAAAGGCATTCGGTGAGCATGTCTCATTGAGCAATCAAGGACTCGTCTGAATGAAATGTCCACAGCTGTAATCCATTTAGCGCTTCATGGATAAGCAGTTGGGTTTGGAAATCCTAGTTCACACCCTTGTCATGGTCTGTCATTTAACAGTCTAATTCCAGTAGTTACACTTTATCATGGTGCTCAAGACTGTTCACACTCTTAAATGGGCCAATTCAACAAGCTGTGGAGAGATTACTTACAATGTGTGGTTCTATGTGATTTCATGTTTCAAGCCAGTGACTGAGTCATAGCTTGCGTTCCACGTGTCTTTGGGCCTTTAGGCTCCAGGGATGTTAAAGCAATATCACACAAGCAAGAGTGCTGTATGTCCAGCTCTCAGCATGGCTGTGATTCGGCAGGTAGTCACAGCCATGCTGATAGATGGACAATACAGCACGATTGCAATTGTGATATTGCTTTTATACAAAAGTTCATCAAACAGGTAAATAAATAAGTAGGGTGAAAGAAAACGCTAGCTCAAAAAACACTCTTGTGTATGGAACTACTTCACGGATTCAGGATCTGTTGTTGCTAGTTCGAAAGATTCGCCCAAGCCCATGGAGTGATGCTGCCATACATGCTATTGGAATTATCCTACAAGTGTTTTGTTGTCGGAGAGACAACATGGAGGATGCCAGTTTCATTCTTGAATATTTCTTGAGGAACTCTTATTTTGACACAGACACAGAAAGTGTACTCTCCTCTGCCATGTTGAAAGTTGAAAGTCTTCTCCCAACTCGGAAACTTGTATCAGGTAGGCGCCCTGATCGGCAGTAATGCTGAAGCTGTAAGTTTAACTCTATTTCTCAGCTATAGTGTAGAAGTAATTCGAGCGAACATGGAGTGAAAGACAATTCCGGATGACTTAAAATAAATTTGCGCACTGACTCACACAGACTCAACTCGCTCATAGCACACACAAGACAGTCTTTTATCACCACCTGCTGGCTGAAGTCTTTAATGTCACAAGGATTAATGAAAATGCACACATCTAGACTGCTCTTAAAAGTTAGTTTGAAACGGCACAAACACAAGTGAAGTGATACAAACAGTAAAGCATCCCAGTGCTGATGGTGTGAGCTGTCAGCACTCTTAGAATGTCTCTCGTCCAATCAGATTTGAGGACTGGAACTAACTGTTGTATAATGTCTCTTGCACAACACTAATTATGGAAGTTTTATATGGTTTATGTGCCACATAAAAGTCTTAACATTCTTTATGCCCAGAAAACCTCAAGGATGATGTGGAGAGAATTTACAGAAGAGCTGGCAGCAGGAAGCTTTGGTAAGATTTTTGACACTCTCTGTAAAAGCATTTTTTCAAAGTTTTATAATTGAGTTTCATTTATATTCTCAATTAGGTCATCTTAGTGGGATAACAATGATCAGATAGTGCTTGTAGTAATGGCTTTCCTTGTTTTGCCTGTTCTTTATATTTGTCCTTTTCTAATGTTATGCACCACTGAAAACAATGTGCACCTATATTTTTAAACACGCAAACCTCATGTAGGCTGGCGGTGCGTAGTGCTGCTGCCGTCATCCAGGTGTTTTCCGGTTCTATAGCTCCTCATATTACTTCTATGTTGGTCCAAGGCAAGCAGGTAATTGGTTAGCGGGGTATACAACCTCTGCATGTGTGTTATAACTGTTGACACTGTGCCGAAGGATGTTAACTCATGGGCAGCACTCATCCATTGTTGCTGTTTTGGTTTTTTTCCTCCATAAGCTCATTGCTTACACTCGCTTAGTCAAGCTGTTGGATTTGCTCATGGTCATTTTGCACCTGTGGCAATTTTGTTTTGTATATGGATTTTTTTTAACATTTTTTATCCCCCATAACACAGACTGATGTCCTATTTAAATCTGGTGTTTTAAATATATGAAGTCATAAAATAATTCCGTTAAAAGTCCATTTGTTTGTCTGAGCTAAACTTAATTATGTCTGCAACAGTACAACCAGTCCATAACATAAGTTTATATTACTTCCTAAAAGGAATCCATCAGATAAATATCGAATTGGTGAACATTAAAATACTTCTGCCTAGGCCATGACAATAAAGGAGTGTAGGATGCATTACTTCAGTACAAGAGCAATGGCAACAACAGGGTCTGAATGCCCAATACAACTTCATGTCACATGTCCCCTGAGATAGTAAGCTGTCCTGATAGGATTTTACAGCCCAGAGGGACAAACCTTCCTCAGTTATTCAAATAGGCATATTGCTGCATTAAATTTAGATTAGACTCTGAAGTTTAGAAGGTGTTTCATTTCAACAGGTGGTGTTGGAACTAAAAAATAATTTGTGAAGGCAAAAGTTCACAGAAGTTTTTTTTTTGGGGGGGGGGGGGGTTCACAGAGTTCTTGTAACAAAACTTTTTGCTAATATTGGTATTTGTGAATTGAAAACCGTTTATCATTTCTCATGAGGCAGCAAATTAAATATACAGTATATACTGACAATAAAATGCAATCTCTTCAATAATCAAAATACATTTTGAATGTAACTGTATTCTAATTACCAATGATTTAAATTGTAACTGTAGTGGAATACAGTTACTAATATTTTGTATTTTAAATACGTAATTCCATTACATGTATTCCATTACTCCCCAACCCTGACTGTGTATGTATGTGTGAGTGTGTGTGTGTGTGTGTGTGTGTGTGTGTGTGTATATATATATATACACACACACACACACACACACACACACACACACACACACACATACACATACATACACAGTCAGGGTTGGGGAGTAATGGAATTACTCTAAAACTTTTGCACGGTACTGTATATTTGATCATATACTGTAATTCCAATTTATGTTTGGCTCCTTTGCGATGAATGAGTGAGAATATCTCTGTTGTTTTGTGTTGTATTGTGTTGTATTCATCAGGTCCGTTGTGCGCCTTGCTGCCAGTCTCTTAACTAAACTAGTGGACAGCCTTGCCCCGAGCATTACTAGTGTTTTAGTGCATGGCAAGCAGGTAAGTGGACAACAGCAACAGGGGCCCAAACAACATCTAAGATATGATCAAACAATTGATGTCAAAATACGAATTTCAGTCAGGGATTTCCTACAAACATTTTAATGTTCACTGATAATCAATGAGTCAAAATTTGTCATAAATCTCTATACATTTGATAGACAAGTCATGATGGACTCCTCTTCTGACTCAATGAGAATCTAATAGCTAACAGCATCACCACTATCAAAGCTAACCTGCTGCCCTAAACATCCATTTGTCGCCAAGCTGTTTATTTTGTAAAGTCGCTTTTACCCAGTATTGTTGCAACCATCCCATGCATTTTATTTAACATTAGTGTACTTTTACATTTGATTTGCTTTGTGTTTAGACAAACATAACGTGGTGTGGAGTGTTTGTTTAATGAACTGCTATAGCTTCCCAACATAAGTCCGTTTAGCCCCTGGTGGTTGAGAATTCATCAGAGTAGAGCACTAGCAATAAATCTGCATATAAATTGTGTCCTAGGGGCCTAATGTTATGGGTAAGATAAATGAGTACATTTTGGTTTGAAAATGGGTCATTCCTTGCATACAAGAACAGTCTCAGCTGACCTGCATGTAGAATTAAAGTCTTTTATAATGCAAAGAAGCCAAGCCCTTCTTTGTGTGCTCCCTACTTGATGTGTGTTTGGGTAAATACATTATCATTGCCATAGCTGAGCAATATCACCTGTGAATATAGGTGGGTATATCTGCTAGGATACAACAGCAAATTGTGCAAAGCAAGCCATCACATACAGTGTCCCCATAAAGTATGTAAAAATGCATGAATTTCATTGCTTTAGATCAAACCAAGAGCCATCTGCAAACAAATTATATTAGACCTTTTCCCAAATGTAACTGCATTTCTCAGCCATTTTTGCACTTTTAACCAACTGGCCCCAAAACGCAGTAACTGTGCTGACACTAAAAGTCAGAAAAGGGGCTTCAAAGTTTTTTGATTTTCCAACCAAATGTGGATTATCAAATTTTCCTACTCGGTTCTCCCCTTAAGGGTGTGCCAGAGTTCACAACGTGGGGCGTGAAACTTCATGCTTTGAAGGGACCAAAGATACATAAAGGCCCCGATTTACTAAAGGTTTGTGTGTATAAAAACGTGATAGCACTCTTAAAAAAAAGGTCAGAGCTGATCTACTAATGTAGTCTTTTAAAGATTGCATCTTTCAGATTCTAAAAATACCACGTCTTGGCAATTTTTGCATGTTTCCCCGACATGAATATGCAATAATGCGCATAATAAGTCTAGATGCAAATGAATCAAATTGTACCTGCAAAGTGATTCATCAAGACTGAAAGTCAGTTCAGAATCGGAAACTATGAGAGAAAATTAATAAGAATGAAAAGCAGGTATTAATCTGATTTGCACTGTGCATCATGCTGTCATTGTGACAGAAAAGGATTTCGAGAACAGATAATACGTAGAACACCCTTTATTGACACATTAATGTGAAATTAAATTAATACACATGAAACATTTTTTTATTTGATTTTAAAACTCGATATCATAACTGATAACATCATAAGCCTACTAACAATTTATGCCCAAATTATGTCCTGATTTAATGTTTTAAACCGTTTTTAACTGCTGAAATATTGCTAAATATTTTAAGTGGCGGTTCTTTCCAGTAGGCAGCCCGATACGCACCTGTATCACAAACAGGTTTCGTCTTGATCCCGTGAAATGAACAGGGAGTGCAAGTTCTGTACCACGCAGCTCCCATGTCTGTCTTGTGCGCAGGTAACATTGCCATGGTCAAGATAATAGTGGATTGAAATTTGGATTTAATTTAAGTATACTATCAGTTGTGCAATGGCTTAACATGTACATAATATATATATATATATATATATATATATATATATATATATATATATATATATATATATATATATATATATATATATATATATATATATTTATATATATATATATTTATTTTTGTGAATTATGAACAATTCAAGTGAAGAGTGTCATGTGCATTCTCATCAACTACTCTTGCACTTGCTAAATAGCAAGGATTTTATGATGACGATCCTATAAATTAACAAATAAATGTCATATTGAATAAAAATAAAATGGTATTTAGTGAGAGCTGTACTGTAATTGCATTTGGTGCTAGTACCATATGCAAAAGCCTCCTTTTGGAGGGTGTGTCCAACACAATTTCACATGTAGTTATTTGCATGATTTGTCATAGCAAATCACCTGCAAAATGCCCACGACTTGCACACGCATTTTCATAGATTGCATTTTCATATTTAAGATCTTAGATAATCGGGGCCAGAATGAGCTATACCAGTAAGACAGCATTTCTCGTCTTACTCAACAAGATATTAGAAAAATCTCAAAATAAATATTAATAAACTGTCCAAAGACCTTGACACCATGGCAACTGTAGCAAAACTTCATTAAATGTCGCTCTACCAACCAGAGCATCTTTGCACAACTGCATGAGGATGAAGCAAACCAAGTGCTTGTAAGTTTCGTTTTTTCTGCAACTTCATAACCATGCACAGCAAAACTGCAAATCCTCTTAAAACTGCATACCTTGTTGACATGTTAACGCATTATAATGAGACCATCGAGCAGCTGCAGGGCTCTGCTTCAATAATCACCAAAATTATATACCAGATAGATATGATATGTGTCAACCGCTAGAAATTTTCAAGTATAATTTCTATGGCGGTTCTAAAAATCAGTATATTATAATCACCATATTATTTTTTATCAGTTGTTATGCTTTTGCTTTATTTTTGCATTTCTCATGGCCTTGAAAGATAGCGCTCAAGCTCACAGTGTGCGGGGGGGAAAGAAAAGACCAATAAGCCCTGCTGCACGTGCTGTTACTATCGCCATGTTTTGCCACAAAGCATGTAGAAAGAAGCGATGGCACCGAGTAAATTACATCAGCAATTATTAAATAACACTTTTGTCAACAGTTATGTATCCATCTATCTAGATAGATATCTATCTATCGCAGACTTCCTTATATGTAAGAAGGTACTGCTTCAAGGAAAAAAGTTTGGGAACCACTGGTCTAAGAGATCCAATTTTTGTCATAAATGACTAAGTTCAGGCATAAAACTCTGCTTGGCGCAATCTATTATGTTCTTTGTCTAACATTTAAATTGCTCAGTTTTGCAGATAAGCTGGTTTCACTGCGGCAAAAGCTGCAAAGATTTTGTTTTGTTTTCTCTGAAAATGCTATTTGCTCAGGTGGTTGCAGGGGTTTACTTCTATCAGCTTGAACGTTGAGGTCTACTTTTTGCCGTGACACATAGGAACACGTCTTGACCAAGGTAAGCCTGAGCCAAATCTGGCCTGGCACATATTGATATCTTAGGTTGTTAGTTTGAATAAATCCACGCATAGCTAGGCTAAGTCACTAGTTAAATAAGTTCTGGGCTTTCCTAGTTCAGGTACACATTATTAGTCAGGCCAATAGCCGTTTAAACCATTCGGCCATGCTGGCCCTTGCATACATAAAGATTCATTAGCTTTATGCCATTTGGCCAAGCTGGCCAAGGCACACTTAGCTAGCATACACTTGGTGCACAATGGCTATTCGGAGCAGCAGGGTACACAAGTTTTGGTGGTAGATCTGCATGGTTGTGTTTTGTGTTATGTGTTTGTGCAGCTTTCCAGCTTTGTTGGGGGATTCTATGCATGTCTAATTGTGCAGCAACATGTCCACATGCTTAACTTAGCGTGTCTGAGTAGGTTCTAATAGTAGCAAATCTTCGTACTTGCTCTGCAGCAGAAGCAATTTAGCAGATCTAGTCCACCAAGACCAAAATCCTATCAATATGTCACATCCACATTAACATGCTAAATCTTTGAGTTGTCATGACTGAACTCAATTTTGACAATGTGCAGTTACTGCGTTTTGCCTTTGTAAGACAGTGTAGTTCATTACATTAAATATGGACATGTTCCGCTGAGTTTTACAGCCAGCAAGTGTCCATATACTTTTTCTCTTAAATTTTTATATTTCAGTATATTTATTCCTTCATCATTTAAAACCTAACAAACTTAGTTTTGTAAAATGTTGTGCTTGAAAAGTGTATCTTCCTTTACAATAAATGCCACTGGTTTGAAAATGTGTTATCTAAAT
Source organism: Myxocyprinus asiaticus (assembly GCF_019703515.2). NCBI lineage: Eukaryota > Metazoa > Chordata > Actinopteri > Cypriniformes > Catostomidae > Myxocyprinus > Myxocyprinus asiaticus. The sequence continues at coordinate 43,554,378 of NC_059345.1, forward strand.
GCAATGACATTCTCATCTTTTTAAGTGTGGCTAAGTGTCACAATACTTTTGGGGGCCATTGTATCAGTGTTATCTTTGCAGACCTGTAATGTTTGATAGAAAAAAAAAGTCCTTATGGACTTAAGGCGATATTATCAGCTTCATTCATGTATTGTACTTCAGAGATTTTCTTGAAAAGGAGAGCTTTACTGGAAGGAATTCAGATCTATCCTAAGCTTCAAAACTTCAGAGCTTTAATATAATATTTTAGAAGTTTACTTAACATAGTGACATTAATAGAATTTCAGAGTTGATAAATTGACTAAAAGAAAGAATTAAAATTATTGTGTAATGTACTGCAAAGTTTATATGTAAAAGTATAACACTATTTGTGCTTATATCTATCGATTTTAAAATGAAACTGGTTTGAGTCATTACATCCTGCTTTCTGTCATTGCAGTACATTAACAAGAACCCTTCAAAGAATTCAGCTAAAGACAGAATAACAGAAAATGCATCTCTGACAAATCGACCACTGCAATGCAAACTGAGCACAATTCTCTTTTGCCAGGTGACTCTTGGACTGTTTGGGCATGAGGAAATAGTTATCTCCAACCCCTTGTCTCCAGGAGTCATTAAGGACATAATATACAGCAAGTGCAGCCCCCACGGTGAGCGAGAGGCCGTTCTGCAGCAGGAGCTTGTCATTCACATCGGCTGGATCATCTCCAACAGCCCTGAGCTATTCAGTGGCATGCTCAAGATCCGTGTGGGGTATGCCATCACCTCTAGTATAAGATTAAGCCCCCTTGCAGTGTTGAGTTCACAGCATATCCCTAAATAATACAGTATGCTCACATCATTAGACAATTAATATATAATAGACATTAGGTTCTGCACAGATAATTTAAATCTATTATTAACACAGATAACCTTTAACTATATATTTGTCTACCCACTTTTGAATCAGGTGGATTATTCAGGCCATGAAACATGAGTTAAAGATCCGGGCCGGGGAAATGCCCACCCAGGACATCTACCAGATGTCCCCTAGTGATGTCAAACAGCTACTACTGGATGTCCTCCAGCCTCAGCAGACTGGCAGGTGCTGGATGCCCACCATCTGTCTGTTACTGTAGATACCTGCCAAATATGAATATCCTGCTGTTTCCAATCAAAACAATAGTATACCATTTAGCATCATTTCGTTAAGCCTTGTTTTTCATAGTGGGACTAAGTTTCTTTATTAATTAAGATCTTATAATCTTCTGATAATATACCCCTAATCATTTGATTAAGTTATTGTTCCATGTTTCATATTGCCAAGATGTGATGCCTTCACCTTATGTATGTAAAAGCTCACATATTAGTCCTTCTACAGAGCTAGAATTCAAGGATTGCACCATTACAACTGTTTGAAGAATTTATTTGAACCTTTCTAAACTTCCTTAGATCTTGGCTCAGTAGACGCCAGATAGATGGCTCACTCAACCGTACCCCTCTTGGCTTCTATGACCGTGTTTGGCAAATCCTTGAGAGAACACCTAATGGTATTACGATTGGAGGACATCATCTCCCTCAGGTAGCTTTCTCTAAATACATTTATTTGGAAAAAAAATAAGTGTAGTATTTTGATGGAATGATACTTCTGGATGAATATAGCCTCTATATTTCATTACAGTCATTAAATTATCATTTTTAAAGAATTATTTTAAAATGACTGCATCTATCACTCACTGTTTTGCAGCAACCTACTCTATCAGATATGACCATGTATGAGATGAATTTTTCTCTGTTGGTGGAGGACACAATGAAGAACATAGTATTGCCTGAGTACAGGCAGATCATTGTTGAGGTTAGAGACAATCTGTATTAATATGTCCTGTTGCTGCCATCTTCTATTTACCACTCATGAATTTGTAATCTGAATTTTTATAATCCCCATTGTCTGCGATTGACCCATTGTCTGTATCTTTGATTACCTTAATGCAGCTGTTGATGGTGGTGTCAATTGTGCTGGAAAGAAACCCGGAGCTGGAGTTTCAGGAGACAGTGGATTTGGACCGAATTGTTAATGATGCATTTGCAGACTTTCAGAAAGACCGCAGCAGACTGGAGGGCACTGAGAAGCAGGTGTGGGCACTACAATCTATAATCCTAAAGAATTAAAATGGCAAAGCTTTCTAGTTTAATCATTGAAATCAAATGTTTGGGCTGTCCATCTAACGTGTTAATTCAATGTGATTCATTATATAAAAAATAATGCGTTAAAAAAATGTATGCAATAAATTATGCACCTCGACCATTGTAAGGAATATTCCTACCATTGGAGCAGTTCAAGCTTGAAGTACCACCTTCATGTTTTCAGCAGGGGGCAGTAAGCGGAACTCTAGCAACGCTGCAAGATATTAACAGTTCAAGTTATAAATGGAAGAATAAACATCTAGAGAAACATCTGTTTATAGAAAAATATATTAGATATGGATTCATACAATCCAAAAATCCAGTATGTTGGAGATTTCCCCACTTGAGCAGCATGAGTTGAACACGCTGAACACAGGCAAAATAAACTGCTTTAAAATGGGATACTTACCTCACACAAACGCACTCTATTTATACATTAAATTAATCACAATAACCACAACATATACGTAATATTATGAACAGATGAATGAACAGGTTAACTTTAAGCTATGTGCTAGTCATAACATATCTATCTTGCATTGTGTAACTTGTGTTGTGAATAATCTGTTTCCATAAGTAAAACACTGTACACGCAAAGCAATATCCTAAACTGGTCTCTAAAGCATGAAGAATTCAGAAAACAGTAGGCTAATTTCTAACGAGTAGCTAATACTTCATTATATTCATGATGTGCTATTATTTCAGGAGCTCAGGTTTTCACAACAAGGACAGTTGGACAGCATTTTGTATGTAGCCTATCCATTAAATGTTTTATATGTTTAAATTAAGAAAATGTTTATGCATTATTCTAAATATTTGAATATTGTGGTCTGTTACAATTTGACATGTTTTTGTCATTTTGCACATTATCATCAACAAAAGATGTTATTTTCATTGACAAAAGTTATAAGTCATTTTAGTCAGAGTAAAACTGTCTAAAATTAATAAATATGACATGACGAAATATTGACTAATTTTATAGGACATTTTCGTCAAAAGGCTAAAACTATGACTAAACAAAAAACTGTGTAAAATTAACACTGGCTTCATCCGAAACCAAAGGTAGCTGCCATGTTGCCTCACTGACCTGTCAGTGATGACTGAACTGGTTTCTGACAGGCTTCCTAGGCAGCGCTGCGTTACATTGATGCTAGGATTTTAGCATACATTCAGTCCAATCAAACCACAAAGGTCTAAGTCTACCTCGGACAGATTGACAAATTCAGTTGCAAAAGGGATTGCTGTTATCTGTAGGCCAAAAATAAGCTTATGTTCAGTTATATGGAAATAAACAATATATTGCCTTCCAAAGTCACGTGTTATATTGCCTAATTAATGCTTTACTTGTCTACCACAATAATGTAAGGCCTTTTAATTCAGATTTTTAATCTGAATTATATTTATTGTATATATTTATAATTATTTAAATATGATTATATTTAATTATTTAAACATTATATATACAAATATTGATATGTACAATTAATTGCAAAATACAGGTTAAAATAGATTTAGATAGAGATTTAGATAGATTGACACTGCAGGACGTCAACTTTCCATAGGCATGTCATGTCAACTACCCATATTCTGTATATTTTCTTTTTCTTTTTTTTTTATGATCTATTTTAAACATTACAGCCATAGATTATAAATACCATTTATGCTTGCTACTGCATTTTGCAGTGATGTTACTAAAAACAAATAACATACTCTACAGGATGACATGGAGGCCTTCTACAACACACCGGCCTTGGGGAAGCAAGGCACATCCAGTTACCTGACCAAGGCCGTAATTATCCAGCTGCTGCAGGGAGAGGTGAAGCCCTGTAAAGATGACCCGTGCTCTGTCAGCTAAACCACCGCACACTTCCGTCAGTATTACACAGACTCTGTCATACATGGCCCAGCCTTGCTAACATAGATTTGTTTTTGACTGAAAAGATATGATATAGTACATAAAAAATGTTCATTCAGGACTTAGACGAAAAAGTAATCTCCACATTAGCATCTAGTTTTACAACCCAGGAATAAAATTCTTCTTGGGTGCCTCCCACACCTTACTAAGTATGAACCATCATACTATGTATTTCTTCAGGTCTACTACCAGGACACAACCTGGTTTTATCTAGAGAATTGAATGCCTCATCATGATCTATAACTGTAAACCATAAGGTCAGTATACAATAGCGACGTACAGTAAGATCAAATTAACCATTTTAATGTAGGTCAGTATTTCTGCATGTGGGCAATCATGAATGGAGTGACATAAGTTGACAGAGGGAAGATAGATGCTGTTGCAGTCTTTGAAATCATTGATTTTGTAGTATACATGTTTGTCTTAATTTTATGTAGTTGTATTTAATTCTGCACCCGTTATCAGTTTATTTCAGAGTCTATATAGCTCTAGTTAATATATTGTGTGTATCACCTGTTTGTTTAAATGCTAATATGAAAATTGAGTGTCCCAGGTTTGCCACCTAATCAGAACAGTTTTTTTTTTCTGTCCATCGCTACTAAAGAAAAAAATATTACAAGAATAAATAAACTATCCATGTTTTAACTTGTATATTGCACTTTTCTGTCTCTTTGTGTCAGCTGCATTAAAAAACAGCTCAAACCTTTGGCAGTAATATACAGTAAAAGAGACATGTTGGATAGATCCAGTTATTGGTGTAAATCCCAAAGGAGAAGCTCAGAAGTCTTGATTATCCGAGTGAGTGGATGTTTGGACTAAGATCCTTGTTTATTATTCTGGCTGCAGCCATGAACCTCCACTTTTAAAGGAGAGAACAGAAATCTCAACAGTTCTCCTGAGGGATGACTAGAGGAGCTATGTTCAACTCCAAAATATATTAAAATTGGAGACCATATTGATGGACTGAAGAATCTGTCTCTGGCCCTGAGGCAAAATAAGCTTTGAATAGATATCAAGATTATAAGATGGAGTTTATATTTGGTTCTTTTACCATACAAAGCTAAATTACAAGCTATTTTACAAGCAAAATTATAAATATTTATAAATGTGAAATATACAGTTGAAGTCAGAAGTTTACATAGACCTTAGCCAAATACATTTAAACTCAGTTTTTCACAATTCCTGACATTTAATCATAAAAAACATTCCAGGATCACTACTTTATTTTAAGAATGTGAAATGTCAGAATAATAGTAGAGAGAATGATTTATTTCAACTTTTATTTCTTTCATCACATACCCATGGGTCAGAAGTTTACATACACTGTTAGTATTTGGTAGCATTGCCTTTAAATTATTTAACTTGGGTCAAATCTTTTGGGAAGCCTTCCACAAGCTTCTCACAATAAGTTGCTGGAATTTTGGCCCATTCCTCCAGACAGAACTGGTGTAACTGAGTCAGGTTTATAGGCCTCCTTGCTCGCACACGCTTTTTCAGTTCTGCCCACAAATTTTCTATCGGATTGAGAGCAGGGCTTTGTGATGGCCACTCCAATACCTTGACTTTGTTGTCCTTAAGCCATTTTGCCACAACTTTGGAGGTATGCTTGGGGTCATTGTCCATTTGGAAGACCCATTTGCGACCGAGCTTTAACTTCCTGGCTGATGTCTTGAGATGTTGCTTCAATATATCCACATAATTTTCCTTCCTCATGATGCCATCTATTTTGTGAAGTGCACCAGTCCCTCCTGCAGCAAAGCACCCCCACAACATGATGCTGCCACCCCCATGCTTCACGGTTGGGATGGTGTTCTTCGGCTTGCAAGCCTCACCCTTTTAACTCCAAACATAACAATGGTCATTATGGCCAAACAGTTTGATTTTTGTTTCATTAGACCAGAGGACATTTCTCCAAAATGTCTCTCCTTTTCTTTAAAAAAAGCAAAAATCTGTGTTACAGTGAGGCACTTACAATGGAAGTGAATGGGGACAGTGAAAGTAAATGGGGCCAATTTTTGGAGGGTTTAAAGGCAGAAATGTGAAGCGTATAATTTTATAAATGCACTTGCATTAATTCTTCTGTTAAAACTTGTATATTATTTGAGCTGTAAAGTTGTTTAAATAGTCATTTTTATAGTTGTTTTAGGGTTTGTTGACATTACATCATCAATGCAATGTAAGTGATTTTATCACTAAAATCATATTACATGCATATCCTTTATGTCTTGTGGCTATACTTTTGAAACAGTGAGTATTTTAATGTTTATGGATTGACCCCATTCAATTCCATTGTAAGTGCCTCACTGTAACCTTGATTTTTGCTTTTTTTAAAGAAAAGGAAGGACGAGTCAAAATAAATTTTTGTGGTAATCAACATTATGCCACAAATGCTTTCGATTGAGCTTAACTTGTATTGAACCCGGAATATTCCTTTTAGTGCTTATACTATGTAAAAACTGTAGTGTAGCTGTCTGAATGTGACACTTGTCTGATTAACGAACATTCAGAAAACAACCCGTTTACATTTTCACGTGTTGCACGAAGACATGGATTGGCTTCTTTCAGCTCTTTGTTGAAAACAACAGGACGACATTGAGCGCAAGCGCTAAGCGTATGAATTAAAAGGCCTTACATTATTGTGGTAGACAAGTAAAGCATTAATTAGGCAATATAACATGTGACTTTGGAAGGCAATATATTGTTTATTTTCATATAATTGAACATAAGCTTATATTTGGCCTACAGATAACAGCAATCCCTTTTGCAATTGAATTTGTCAATCATTGCCATGGTAACCAGACACATTTTGATTTGCTGAAGACTAGAATGAATGTATCGTCAAATCAACATGTTACGAAACACAATTGATGAGAAGGAGATTTAATTTAAGAAGAAAAAAATCAGTGACCCTAACAATAAACTGTCCTGTGTAATAAACCGGGACGTCTGGTCACCCAATCTATAATTAAATTATAAACAAAACATTTTGCTACCCAAAATAACTTCATATTTCATTGTGCATTTTATTGTGGAAAAAACTGTAAAAGAAAATGTTAAGCAGCTCGTCAATGCTTTTAAAATAGAAAATCAATGATAAACAGGTGCTGTTTATCTGTTTAGAGTTGCTGTCTGCTTTAGCAATAAAAAATAAAAAAATGTCAGACTATTTAAAAAGTTAGAGTTAATTCATCAAGGACCAGTTTAAGTTGACAACACTGCATGGACCACGAGACTACAGATGCCTACATGTGTAGATACATTATGCCTAAAAAGACTTAATAGCCCAATATTAAGAATATTTTTCTGAATTTTTATTTTGATATGTTGTTTTAGTAAACTGTGAGAGACATGATGTGGGTGATTTGACTTAATAAATTCTTAACCATGATGAAACCGCGATGCGAGCACCGTCTTGGCTTCACAAATGCCATGTGCGATTTTACCAATTGTGAGGTCCTGTGCCGTGCAAAACTGCCTTGTAGTTTCTAGTACATTGGCTACATACCTGTCTTTATGTATTCGTTGTGCCAGCCACCTCGGTAATCAATGTTATACAGCAGTCTCCATAGTAACATTCGAGTGTATTGGTTGAATTAGTGTGCCGCTCTGCAGGTGTGTTTGCTCAACATGGTGAAACAAACTCTGGCTATGTCTACAACATCAGGGGGTGCTACAACTGCTTGCAGACAGAGTGTCCATTTATTTCTACATCGTTATTTTAATTTATTTATTTTGTTCATTGCATCACAAATCAAATGCCGTGGACTCTGAAAATAATCCAGAGTCCCAAAGGCTCGAGTCTGAGTCAAGTCCGAGTAAAAATGCATCCGAGTCTGTGACAAGCCCAATCCATTAAAATTGGACTTGTGACTCGGATTCGAGTCCGAGTCCGAACTCGAGTACCCCAACTCAACTACAAGTGGTCTATTGGTGCCTCCAAGTGGCCTTATTTTGGAAGTACACTTACATAAATCATTATGGAACAAAGAATTTTGGTCATATCGACTTGGACATATCGTGTCAGACCTTCATCAGACGTGTGGCTTTATATCAGATGTGTTTTTGGGGCACTGCGCATAGTCTTGTATATAAAAAAAATATATATATTTTATAAATATTTGCGGTCACTATTCAAAATTTTGAATAGCTCTAGCAATTTTTTTTATTTTACAATGATACATTTTTACTCTTGAATAACAAATGTCTAAGTGTCTACTTTCAAATGAGCCCAAGTTTGTGTTTGTAGACCAAAGGGTTCAAGAACTGGAAGAGTTTATAAGAGGAGATGTTAGGCAAAATGTCAACGCTGTTCTTTTCCATATAGTGAAACAGAATATGGATGGACGCTGTCGAGCTTCAAAAATGACAAAAAGGAACCGTAAAAGTACCATGAAAGTAGTCCATACAACCTATGCGTTAGTTTGTAAGGTAAAAAATAGCGTAGGTAATAAGGTAATATTTTGACAGAAGTTCATGTTAAGGCACATATTACTTTAAATCTTAGATTATATTATTATGACTTAATTGACATTAATAGTAATTTATAAACTAAAAAGTGTTTGTGTTGGTGAACAAAACTAGCTGATGTTTAAAGACGTTTATCTCTTTTAGAGCTGAACATTTTAAAACAAATCTTGTGGAGATTTAGTTTGTGATCCGCAGCTCGCGCTCCTTTCCAGTCGAATCGCAAAGAAAAATGCAAACAAATGTGTCCCCCTCAAGATATACATCCACTGAAGGGCGAATGCAATCTTTGTTTATTAAAAGTAAAGTTACAGTTTAAGTAGAGCGGATTAAAATTCAGGGCCTCTTATGCAAGGATCGAATTAGTTACCACTAGACCACCCAGTCAGACTCTCAACAAATGAACTCATTGATGTACTTCTGCAGTGACCAATAATATCTCATGACCGAAAGTAGCAGACGTACATCTAAAGCTATCAAATTTATTATATGAAATATTTATTTTAGAGCTTGAATTGATCATCAAAACTGACTGTTCATATAAACAGATGATTTAAAATAATCTTTTACGAGTGCTTCTCATTGCTGTGTGACTTCTAATTAACGCCGTGTAAGAATCTCGTGAGATTGACGAGAGAGGGATCCTTTCTAGACACGACCCTCATGACCGTTTGTGACATGCCATATTCTGCAATGTATATTTTTGTATGAGGTATGACAGTGCCGTTCTGAAGTGCATCAGGAGAAGATTTACAGACATTAAATTGTACTCTCCACCTCACACAATGCTACTGTATGCCGTCAGGGAGCACATTGGATGAAGCGCATCGCCCTTTGGACTACTTTTGTATTGAATTTTGAAATTTTTCTGAATAAATTATTGTGATTAAATTTATCTGCCTGTTATGTGTTTTATATGCTTAATAAATGGTTATGGTTAAGTTTAGGAGTATGTGTGGGATTAGCGGCTGTAAAATATCCTCTCACTTTCAACTGCTTGTATTTTCAGCAAAATTAACATGTGTAAATATTTGTATGAACAGAAAAAGATTCAACAACTAAGATATAAACTGAACAAGTTTCACAGACATGTGACTAACAGAAATGGAATAATGTGTCCCTGAACAAAGTAACAGTCAGTATCTGGTGTGGCCACCAGCTGCGTTAAGTACTGCAGTGCACCTCCTCCTCATGGACTGCACCAGATTTGCCAGTTCTTGCTGTGAGATGTTACCCCACTCTTCCACCAAGGCACTTGCAAGTTCCCGGACATTTCTGGGGGGAATGGCCCTAGCCCTCACCCTCCGATCCAACAGGTCCCAGACGTGCTCAATGGGATTGAGATCCGGGCTCTTCACTGGCCATGGCAGAACACTGATATTACTGTCTTGCAGGAAATCATGCACAGAACGAGCAGTATGGCTGGTGGCATTGTAATGCTGGAGGGTCATGTCAGGATGAGCCTGCAGCAAGGGTATCACGAGGGAGGAGGATGTCTTCCCTGTAACGCACAGCGTTGAGATTTCCTGCAATGACAACAAGCTCAGTCCGATGATGCTGTGACACACCACCCCAGACCATGACGGACCCTCCACCTCCACGTCGATCCCGCTCCAGAGTACATGCCTCAGTGTAATGCTCATTCCTTCGATGATAAACGCGAGTCCGACCATCACCCCTGGTGAGACAAAACTGCGACTTGTCAGTGAAGAGCACTTTTTGCCAGTCCTGTCTGGTCCAGCGAAGGTGGGTTTGTGCCCATAGGCGACGTTGTTGCCAGTGATGTCTGGTAAGGACCTGCCGTACATCAGGCCTTCAAGCCCTCAGTCCAGCCTCTCTCAGTCTATTGCGGACAGTCTGAGCACTGATGGAGGGATTGTGCGTTCCTGGTGTAACTCGGGCAGTTGTTGTTGCCATCCTGTACCTGTCCCCCAGGTGTGATATTCGGATGTACTGATTCTATGCAGGTGTTATTACACGTGGTCTGCCACTGCAAGGACGATCAGCTGTCCTTCCTGTTTCCCTGTAGCGCTGTCTTAGGCATCTCACAGTATGGACATTGCAATTTATTTCCCTGGACACATCTGCAGTCCTCATCCCTTCATGCAGCATGCCTAAGGCACGTTCACACAGATGAGCAGGGACTCTGGGCATCTTTCTTTTGGTGTTTTTCAGAGTCAGTAGAAATGTCTCTTTAGTGTCCTAAGTTTTTATAACTGTGACCTTAATTGCCTTTCGTCTGTAAGCTGTTAGTGTCTTAACGACCGTTCCACAGGTGCATGTTCATTAATTGTTTATGGTTCATTGAACAAGCATGGAAAACATTGTTTAAACCCTTTACAATAAAGATCTGTAAAGTTATTTGGATTTTTACAAAATTATCTTTAAAATACAGTGTCCTGAAAAAGGAACGTTTCTTCTTTTGCTTAGTTTTATAAATGAATATATTTTTAACAAAAATTATTGCTACTGTACAATAATCTACTTGTTACATGTTTTTATATTGTTGAAATGTGGTTATGTTTAGAGGTTGGGGTAGGGTTAAGGGATCTAAAATATCTATAAAACAGTAAAAATGTACAAATATATTTATGATAGATTTGTGTATTCAAATATACTTGTAATGGATTTGTCAATATTTTACGTTTCTAAAGCTGTAAATACGTAAAACGGTTTACGTTTAGATGCTTTCAAACATCCCTATTGTACGTTTTAGTGTCTGTTCAAATGTACAAACATGTATGTTTTAATGTTAAAAATATTAACATACAAATGGCTATGTATATTAATGAGGCCGGTACCTTTGATTTGAAAGCCCACTGCTGCTGACATGTTTGAGCTGCGAGACTTCAGTTTCACACACTTGTCGAATTCCCAAATGAATTCCCAAATATATCTAGAATATAATCAAGACCTCACAATGCTATAGCAATCCATCTTTATTTTGAGTAAATTACAGGTCAGTAGATTAGTATTCACACCATGTCTTTTGCATAATGCACACTAAAATGGTAAGAGAGAGAACGATTTTTGGTGAATAACGCATAGGTCGTATGGACTATTTTTATGGTTCTAGTTTGCCATTTTGGAAGCTCACTGTGACGAGGAGCAGGGCATGGCCGGCCCGTGAGGTTGTACAGCCGGCGCTGAATCAGCTAATCAGCAGGAGAGCGAGATAAAGGGGACGCCAGTTCGGGAGAGAGAGAGAGAGACGCACGCAGCCGCGTTGTGTGTGTGTGTGTCCTTATGTTTTATGTTGGTTTAAGTTTATGTTTACCATTAAACTTTATGCTGACTGTTCAGCCGGTTCCCGCCTCCTCAATGCCCTTCCTTATACCATTACACTCACTAAAATGGTAAGAGATGGAATGATTTTCAGTGAATAACGCATAGGTTGTATGGACTACTTTCATGGTACTTTTACGGTTCCTTTTTGTCATTTTTGAAGCTCGACAGCGTCAATCCATATTCTGTTTCACTATATGGAAAAGAACAGCGTTGACATTTTGCCTAACATCTCCTTTTGTGCTGTACTGTTCAGAAAAATCCTGTTTGTAACAGCGTGAGGGTGAGTCATGAGTCTCACCTCTTTCAAGAATATTTAGATGAATCATATACAATTTTGTGTTTGTGTTTTTTGCAGTGTGTTTGGTTTTGTGTTAGGTGTACTAGGTTTATGTGTTTTAGGTAGTACTGATTTGTCTAGAAAATTATTATTTTACTAGCCAGCAATACAAACTGAGTGCATGCTTGCCATCTGTTGATCAAATGTGAGACTAAAGCACTTTTATTAGTTGCTTTGGATAAGAATCAGTGTCTGATAAATGCTGAGAATGAAAATACTCATGTCTTTGTTCACAATACTTTGTAAATCTGTGTGTGAAACCTGTGACCGAAACATCTGATCTGCATGGCTGTTCCATATTTGGTAAAGTTTTTTAGATGCAAAGCAAAAGAGATTTTTTAGAGAAGTAACATTTTAGCTGCAACTTGACAGGAACTTTAAAAGGCAAGTTGCTTTCATGATAAAGCTGGACTGAAATGCTTAAAGGAAACAGCAGGATTTGCATCATGTGGTTTCTGAAGAAAGTTGCCTGTGTACTTCCTTGTGGCAGAAATGGGTGGTAAGAGAGAGAAAACTGGACATTTAACCTTGATATCTATTTGTTTTTCCACAATGACACAATTACTCATCATGTGTTTTTCATAGCATGATTTATTTTTGTATTTTTTTTTTACACATCTGGGACTTGTCTTTGGACATGTTATGTCCACACACACACACATGATAAATCAACATGCCACAGATAACAGCAGTCATTTGCTGTATAGTATCTTTCAGTGCTTTGTGTCTGAAAGGTTGCAGTAGGCTACTAGTGGGGTGACTGATTTACAGTACTTGATTAAGTGATTTTTTCCAAAATAATTGAATACTGTACTTCAGATATAGGCAACTTTGATGGTGGCAAGGACATACATTTTTTATGATTTCTATCAAGGGGCCTTATTACAAATATGCACACTCGCATAGTTTCCCTCAATATCTTCATTATTGTGGGTAATTAATGCAGGACAAATGCAATGTGTTTTTTTTAATAACTATAAAAACTCTATACTGTATACAGTATGCAGTTCAAATTGACAAATTCATGTTCAATTGACAAGCAATGCTTCTTCAACTATACATATTATCAAGAACATTTTATGTCTCATTTGTATTGCCTGTAAATTTACAACAATGATCGTGCTTTAAACCCCACCTCAGAAAAAAGATTATGGGTGATTATTAAAAAAAAAAACATTCAAAGTTAAAATCACCATATCAGATATCATCACCTAAATCCAAATATCATCATCAATAAAAATACTGAATAACAGAACAGAACATTTCACTGCTTCAATACAAAAACATTTCCACACCACCCCTGTGACACAAACACATTCTTACTGTTCACAAGAATTTTCAATAATCTGACAGGCCATCTCGATCGCACATTTCTTTGAAGTTTCTCCCTCTGACGAATTTTTTGAAATCCTGAGCAAAACAGCATTAAGTTGCCTAAACTCATCACTAAATTCAGTGATCCCTGCACTGTAATTTGGTAAAAACTTTAGCTGTCAATAGATTTTTTTAGCTTTTAAATCTGTGATGATAACAGCTCTGGCGTCAGTCTCATACTTCTCTTTGTGAGCAGTGGTGTAATGGTGATTCAAATAAAAATCTTTCATGACAGATTTCGTCTCCAAACACACACACACACACACACACACACACACACACAACACATGGGGTTCCTTTTGCTTGAACTCGATAAACAGATAAACTGTTTCTCATTTCAACTGAGAAAAAGTTTTTTTAGTCAGTTTTTCTTGTTTTATTAGGCCTACTCATTTTGGCAGACAAACTGTTTAGATTAAGTGACCTCTCCTGGTCGATAGCTCTCCTGAGCGCAATCTTCATATGATCCCTATTCCAAAGTACAAAAATCAATCCTCTCTCTGATATTGTCATACGGGCTGTATTTAACAAAAAATAATGCACACCTGAGGTGGTAATGCAGTCACGACGCCCAACAGAGTTTTATTTTTAAACGATTTAACGGGCCGGAGTCAATTATTCCGCTTATACCACTGTTACCGCACCTTAATACATCGTTCAGCGTTTTATCTCAAGACATTTTCTGGTTTTCGTCCTTAAAACGCTCTTATGAGTGGAACTACTTTCTTCTGCCACGGATTTAGCATGTTGCTTTAATACAGTGCGAGCCTTCGTTGCTAATTCGAAAACGTCACGTTAGAACTAGCAACGGAGGCTTGCGCTGCTTTACTCGAGGACTTACTGGAGTATTATAAAACGGATAGTTCCGGTCCTTGATTCTGATTGGTTGAGCCGCGTTCGAAGCCGTTGTAAATGACTCAACAAACATACACCTGTGACCACATTACGTCAGTATTACTGCGCAACTGCCATTTGTGATTCTGTAAAACAATTCAGTATTACTGCACCAAAGAAACTGTTTCAAAATTACAGATTTTGTTGTAAATTTTGACATATTGTGTGGTCTTAGCGTGGATGAGTGGTGGAAAGAGATGGACAGGACAGAGAAAGAAGATAAAACACAAAGCAGACACTCTGAAATTAATGAGAGAGAAACTGAAGAGATGGAAAAGTCAAGAAATTAAGCTGGGACCGTTAAACAAACTAAGTGGTCTGTTCACTGTCTTCAGAATTGGTGTGCCGAGAAAGATCTGGCTATTGATTTTAAAACAATAACCAAAATTGACCTAAACCAGGCTCTCCGTCAGTTTTATGCCACCGTGAAAAACGGGAAAGGTGAACCCTACGGTTTCAGCGGTTATGTCAGCCTACATGCGGGGCTTAACCAGTACATAAATGATCCACCGATCAGCCGATCCTGGTGTCTGTTGAAAGATCCCGAGTTTATCACTAGCAACAACGTTTTCGTTGGAGTAGTGAAAAATCTTTGCCGAGAAGGACGTGACAAAACATCCCACCATCCTACATTAACGGAGGCAGACTTTTAGAAAATCAAGCAGTCTGCAGCACTGAAACCAAATTCACCTGAGGGTCTTATCAACAAAGTCTGGTTTGATGTACAGCTGCATATGGGACGCAGAGCTAAAGAGGGTAACCTCCAACTGAAGCCCGAATCATTTATCATCCACCAGTATGTAACACTGACATTCAACGAATGCACAAAAAAACCACGAAGATGCCGGCAAAAGAAACAAAGAGAGCCTATGAGGATTTATGTTTGAGTAGTCAGGGAATACTCTGTGTCCTGCTGCCTCATTAGAGAAATACCTCTCGTTTCTGCCGGCCAATCCACCGGCTTTTTATCTCCATCCAATGCGCACAAACTACACCAAAGATGTATGGTAAGTTAAACTTTAGTTTACTTTTTTATTTGTAGCATATTGTGCACACCTTTCTGTAGTCATGCTGTCATTTGCCAGCAATATATTTTTTGTTACAGTGTAGCTTGGTTACTCTACACTGTAACAAGAAGAAAAAAAAAAAAGACATTGCTGGCAAGTGACAACAGCTACAATGCAACAGGTTACAAGGCAAAAAAAATTATTTCTCCTAATGTTAGGCACACTAGAGAGCCTATTGGGATGAACTTCCTTGGTTCTATGTTGCCACGGATTTGTAAAGCAGCTGGCACTGAGACAATCTACACCAACCACTACTTGCGAAGCACGACTGTACAAAAACTTTCTGATGCTGGCCTAGAGGCGAGAGTAATCGTGTTAGTGATGGGGCATAAATGTGAATCGTCCCTGCAATCTTCCTCTCACCCAAACTACGAGGACAGATGATGCTGGAGCAATATCCTTGCTTCCGGCACTGCACAATTAAAGCGCACCTGTACAGCGTTAAAAGCTCCT
Organism: Myxocyprinus asiaticus; assembly: GCF_019703515.2. NCBI lineage: Eukaryota > Metazoa > Chordata > Actinopteri > Cypriniformes > Catostomidae > Myxocyprinus > Myxocyprinus asiaticus. The sequence continues at coordinate 43,570,333 of NC_059345.1, forward strand.
CCTCATCCAGCAAAGAGGAGTGCTAACTTATTCGATCAATGCTTCAGCAATTGCACAATTAATGGTGATATTCAGATAAATGTTAATTATAAAATGGATAGTTCCGGTCCTTGATTCTGATTGGTTGAGCCGTGTTCTTCACTGTCTTTGTTGCTGTGTGTGTTACTTGGCAACCTCTTTGGAACTACATTGCTTGGTGGAGGAATAAATGTGTTATATCATTATATTGTTTGTTGCTGGTGTTTATTTTATGAATAAAAATAAATATTTTTATGGAGTAACCATTTTATAAAAGCAATAAGCCAATAAGGCCTGACGTGTAGCTGTTCTAAATTCACTGTAAAACATGGCTTATTGCTTTAATGAGGTAGTGCGTTTGTGCGTGTGTGAGTGTGTGTGAGTTTGTGTTTGAGGGATCGAACGAGAGAAACTCAGAAAATGAGAGAGATCGCTTCTGGGATTACCTTTTTTATTGCAGCTCTTGTCAGAAGTAACATCGCTTCAAAATCGCCAAAATGAGTGTCGCCAAAGTTTCGTTATAAACCTTAATAACTTTTATTCATCCCCACTGAGATGCAGGAGTGCGCTGACATGACGACTGTTTTTCTCTCACGAGTATGTTTGTATGGCGAGTGGCTAGTGCCACTTTAAAGGCTTCCCAGGAGAAGAGAAGGAGCAGTCTACCCTTCTGTGTCGAGTTTTGAATGGGATTGACTGGGACTGCTGATGTAAGACCGGAGGCGACGTCTCATCATCCAGGTGGATGCTGCACACTGGTGGTGGTTGAGGAGAGTCCCCTGTTCACTGTGTAAAGTAGGGATGCACCGATACCACTTTTTCTCTTCCGATCTGATTCTGATATCGGAAATCTCAGTATCGGCCGATCCCGATCTGATACCTGTGTTGTTTTTTTGCATAATCAGTTTAGAATATCTTTACATTATTGTGTGGAACTAATTGGGTGTACTCTTTAATATGTAAAGAAACACAAACCTCTAACTACACATTATTTCCATATAAATGTATAGCTTATTAAGAAAATCTTTGTTAACTAGTATATTGGATAATGTAGCAGCAAAATTAACAGTAATTCCAGTATAAGTCATCAGTAGAAAAGAAGCAGTTTTTGTTTTTTGTTTTTTGTTTTTTTTTTTTTTTTGCAAAAATTTTTCAACTTGTATCTGGACTTCAGATCTCTTTTTTGTTCAATTTAGTTGTAAGATAACAGTTATTTTTTGGAACCCATTCAACTTAAATATTATTATCATTTGTAAACAAATGATAATAATAATAATAATAATAATAATAATAATATATTATAATAGTAATATATAGTAATATATCTCAATCATGCACCTTTTGTCACAGATCCACCGGTCTCTCTCTCTTTTTCTTGCTCACTGCGGTCACAGCGCTCACTCTCCCCTGAGTTCTGATTACAGGCACCTGCATATCATTAGTGGCTAATCAAGCACTGCATATATACCCCCGCTTTCACACACACTCTCTGTTCTCATTGATAGTATCTCTGAGACTCCATACCTTTCTATTATGGCAAAACATACCTGTGTCTTTATTCTTGCCTGCAAGTATCATAAGACTGTTGTGAGTTATCTGTTCATCGTGTCTATACCCTGTCTGGATATTACTCACCTGCTGTTTGCCACTCTGCTCAATTGGATTTACTCACAATGTTTACATCACTGTTTCAATCATCTGTTCAATAAACCCTGCTACTGAGTTCATATCTCTGCCTCCGTGACACCTTTAACTTTTAAACCCTCACGCTTTTATTTTGACATTCTGAACTCTCCAGGAAGTCCTGTATGTGTCTGTTTGTAGGCAAGTTCACATGCTGCTTCTTCAAATTCTGGTAAAAATGCACCTCCGGTGCCATTCTAAATGCATATAAGTGAACCAAACTATTGAGCATCTACATCTGAGATATTGTTCATGAGTAGCGCTCAAATATTGTGCACCACTGTGAAGGCTAAAAATAGACGCGCGTGTGTGTGTAAACAGAGCAGCGCCATTCAATAACGCGCTGGAGGTGCACGTGCATTTTATATATTTATATTATATATAAATATAATATATACTTTATTGACTCTCCTCAAAAAGTGGAAGATTTTATCAACATGTTATCACTTAATGTTGTAACAGTTCAGAGCAATGGCAAGATAATGGCTGCCATCTTCGGCTCTCTGGCCAGTCAGAGGGAATTCAGCAGCAGGGATCATGGAGCAGACCTTTTTGAGGCAGAGGACGGTTGCGCTGTGGACATGAATACTTCTTTATTTGAAAATTGTGTCCTCCTGTTTTAGTAAGCCATTTCTTTTCATTTTCACAGAACTGAAGGTTTCAGACATTTCTTTTGCACTTACAGTACATGTGTAATGTGCCACCTGCTGTATTAGGGTGAAACTGACAACACTTGGAGAATGGAGAATATTTTTGAGGAATATTTCTGGCTTTGTAGGCCCATTTGGAGCTTTTGGACCAGCATTGTAGTGGATTGGTCATGTATCAGCGAATGTGTTTTTAAATTGTTTTTTTATTAACAATTTTTATTGATTCCAGTCACAGATTAAATAAACATGACAGAAAATATGGAATCAAATTATAGGAACTTAAAACGAACAGCCTAAGAACTTATAGGCTGTTCGTTTACATGACAACGGCGTTTTGGGGCCTGAAAACGCAAACTTTTGAAAACGGGTTTCAAAGTTCAACCCATCCAACACAAATGTGCACCTCAGTGGTCTGTTAATAAGTTAATAATGACACATAAATAAACAATAAATCAACAGAATGTATTTAGAAAAAAAAACAAAAAAAAAAAACAATAAGAATGCACACACACATTTAACATTGTCTGTCTCCCTCCACTGTCTCCCCCCAAGAGCCCTCCAAAATGTCCAAATAACTGCCCCATTTTTTATTAAATAAACCCATGTTGCCCAGCCGTCTATATATCATCCCCTCAAATGCCGCCACCCTGCCCAACTCCGTGCACCACTCCCGCAACGAGGGCGCTCCAGCTGACTTCCATCCCCTAAGGATGACCTGTCTTCCAATCATAACACCAGCCAGGACCCAATTCTTTATGCATCCATCCCCATATTAATAACCGTCCCATCACCTAGAATACAGAGCCTGGGGCAAAATGAAATTTGAGTGCCCAATACATCACACATAAAACTCTGAAACCTCAACCAAAATTCTTGGATTTTAACACCACCAAAAAACATGGGTTGTGTCCCCGTCTTCTGATTGGCATCGTCTTTGAGACCAAGCCTATACAATCTAGGGGGGGGTCCACCAGAATCGATGTAAAATCTTAAATTCCATCAGACGCACCCTTGCATCTCTAGATGCAGACTTGACGTTTTTTAGAATCTTAGCCCACACTCCCTCCTCCAATACCAAGTTTAAATCTTTCTGTCATAATCTCTTGAGAGAAGTTGAAGCTCCGTCCCCCAGACTCTGAATTAGCAGGGAGTAATACACTGATGCCTCATGACCTTTTCCAAAAGCAGTAATCACCAATCCCTGAGTATCTGCCACTTTAGGGGGGAGTATGCTACTCCCAATAATAGTACAGAGCAGGTGGCGCAGCTTTAAATACCTAAAAAACTGAGATCTGGGAATTCTAAAATGATGATCCATATTTTTAAAGGATCTCAACACTCTGCTCTCATATAGGTCACCGAGTGTATTAACCTCTCTCACAATCCACTCTGACCAGCAGAAAGGAGACTTATTAATACATAATTTGGGGTTCAACCATATGTTCGAGGCAACATTTAAATAAATGTCCAAATTAAACACTTTGGACACTTTTGTCCATACTGAGTGCAAATGCGAGATAACGGGGTGTAATTTAACTTCTCCGATTAATTTGATAGAAAGGCTTTGCAGTGGCGAAATAGGGGCAAGAACTTCCTGTTCAATGCAAAACCAGGGAGGGGCTCTCTCAGGAGGAAGCGACCAATGAGCCAAATTTCTGAAACCGAATGCATAATAATAAAACAAAATCTTGAGTAGGCCTAGCCCAACTTTGCCAATCGGCCTATGTAACTTATTAAATGTAATCTGGGACGCTTACCATTAAAAATTAAGGACTTCACTATGCTATCAAATTGCTTGAAATAAGAGTGGGGGACATCTACAGGGAGAGACTGTAGCAGGTAGTTGAATTTTGGAATAAAATTCATTTTAATAACATTAACCTTCCCAATCATAGATAAATGTAATGAAGCCCACCTGCCCTCATCGCTCGAAAAACATTTTATTACGTGGTCAAAATTAACTCTAACTAAATCACACAAATTTGCTGGGAATAAAATGCCCAAATACTTAATGCCCTGTTTGGGCCACAGGCAGACACATGGCTGAAAAGCCGTCACTGGGCAGTACACTGTCAGAGCCAAAGCTTTGGATTTAGACCAATTGACTCTGTATCCTGAGAATTTAGAAAGGAATGAATAATTCTGTGGAGGCAAGGCATCGATCTAGTGGGGTCGGAGATGAATAATAAAATATCATCTGCTTAGAGCAAAAGCTTATGCGCCATACCTCCCACCACCACCCCTGGAAAATCATCTTCCTTTCTTATCGTGGCTGCTAATGGTTCCAGGGTAAAACAGAACAATAATGGGGAAAGAGGGCAACCCTGCTGGGTGCCCCTATCCATAATAATCTGAAATAAGTACATTTGTTTGTACCGCCGCTACCGGGTGTCTATAAAGTAACTTAATCCATCCAATAAAAGTATTCCCAAAGCCATATATTTTCAAAATCTTAAAAAGATAATCCCATTCTACCATATCAAATGCCTTTTCGCCATCAAGTGAGATGGCAGCGACCGGAGTCTGATCATTCACCACTGACCACATGATATTGATGAAACGCCTTATATTATTAGATGAGCTATGGCCCCGAATAAACCCCACCTGATCTAAATGTATAAGAGATGTCATAACTTAATCGGTAAGCCAGAATTTTTGACCATATTTTTACATCTAGCTGGATCAGGAAAATTGGACGGTAACTCTTACACTCGCTTAGATATTTGTCCTTTTTAAGAATCAGACTGATCCGGGCTTGTGTCATGGTTGGTGGAAGCTTTCCATTCTTTAATGATTCCGTATAAACTTCTAACAAAAATGGAGCCAATTCTGTAGCATAAGATCTAAAACAATTCAGCGGCAAAGCCATCCGGCCCTGGAGCCTTGCCTGTAGGCAAGGACTTAATTACCTCGCCAAGCTCTTTCAAGGTTATCTCAGAATCAAGAAGATTTTTTTGCTCTGTCATCAGTTTAGGGAATTCGAATGGTTCCACATAGTTTCTAATATCTTCATCAGTAGACAAAGACATGGAACTATAGATATCAAGATAGAATTCTTTAAAAGCATTATTAATATCAATGGCTGACATAAAAATTTCACCACCAGCAGATTTCACTGAGGGAATCGTAGAAAAAGACTCTCTCTGCTTTATATATCTAGCCAAAAGCTTCCCTGCTTTGTCCCACGACTCAAAGTATGACTGTCTTGCCCTGAATAGCCAAAACTCCACCTTCTGCAACAAAATAGTATTATATCTGTATTTCAATTGGGTCAATTCTCTGAGGCCATCAGATGACATTCAGTGCTTCAGTTCTGCCTCGGCACTTTTAATATTCCCTTCCAACTCCATGAGTTCTCGTGCTTTAGATTTTTTGATGAATGAGGCATACTGGATGATCCGACCCCTAAGGACCGCCTTAAGTGCCTCCCAAGCCATGCCAGCAGAGGATACTGAGGATCAGTTGGTCTCCATATAAACATTAATTTCAGCCTTTAACATTTGTTGGAATTCAGGATTTTGCAAAAGGGATACATTAAAGTGCCATCTATATGATTATTTTTCTCCATATGTGGCAACATCTCTAAACTCACCAGGGCGTGATCTGAGACCAAGATGTTTCCAATTGAGCGATCAACAACAGATGAAATAAGGGACTTAGATATATATAAAAAAATCTGTTCTAGCATAAAATTTATGGACTGATGAAAATAATGTATAGACCCTACCAGATGGGTTCAAAAGTCTCCAAATATCTGTAAGACCAAGATTTTTATACATCCTGTGAAGCGTCAGTGTTGCTCTAGGGGGCTTACACACTTCTGCTTCACTATGATCAAGGATTGAGTCCACCAATAGATTAAAGTCTCCTCCCAGTTTTATTATGAGGGGTGCCAGCAGCTTGCAACATCCCTTAAAGATCTATAAAAAGGCCCTGATCATCAGCGTTAGGTGTGTAAATATTAGCCAAAATCAACCTTTGCCCCTGAATTTGTTAAAACAATTATGACTCTTCCTAATTTATCTTTAATCTGTTTGATACATTTGAACTGTAGATGCTTACTTATCAATGTAATGACTCCCCTGCTCTTACTTGAGCCAGCACTAAAGAAAACATATCCACCCCATATCTTCCTAAATTTTTCAGCTTCCTGTGGGGAAAGATGCATTTCTTGAAGAAACACTATCATATTTCTTATATTTATGAAAAGAAATAACCTTCCTTCTTTTTATGGGGTGCTCCAATCCATTCACATTCCATGTGGAGAGAGACAATCCATTCATATTAACATTTGACATTTTGATATATTAGAAAAAATAGATTGTGTGTCAAAAATACAATTATAAAGACCACATTCCAACAATAGTGCAATAATCAAACCCCAAACTTCCCCCCGAACCAAACAAACAGAAAAAAGAAAAACTTGTGCATTAACCCTGCGCATGACAGTGCCAACTGGCGTCCATCCCTCTAAACTCAAACAGTCCATGTACGCCTACAAGAGCCCCCACAACATCTTTGCCATCGGATTGCTCAAGTCCGGTGTTTCTATAAAACTTTTGTGTGACAGAATAACATAACAGAAGATAATCTATAAAACAAACTCCAGCCAATAGGTGGAATAAACACACAGAACGTGTAGATTCATCCACATAACTGTCCCGAAGGTGTGTTTCTCCACAAAATAAGCTTCAGCCGCTAGCGGAACCAGCAAAAAAAAAAAAGAAAAAAAAAAGAAAAAAAAAAAGGCAGTCAAACGACTTCTCCAGGCAGTCAAACGAATGTTCAGTGAGCCGGCCCATTGGACTGCTACATGAGTGCAACAAATGACCCAATCACTCCAATATCGTGCAAGAGATACTCCACAAAACAAACTCCAACCAATAGGAGGCATAAGCACAAAGAACGTGCAGATTCATCCACAACACTGTCCCGACAGAGTGCTATTCCACAAAACAAACACAGTGAGTCAGGCCTACTCGGCTGCAACGTGAGTACCACCAACTAACTTACTCCACTGACTTTATGAAGGACAATGCTTGTTGGGGACATGTAAATACTTTGCGGCCATCCTTAGCATCTATTCTCAATTTGGCCGAGAACATCGACCTTCCCTTGATGTAAGAGTTTCTTGCATTCCTTGAATCGATCACATTTCTCTCGTCAAATCTGCAAAGTCTGGGAACAAGAAAATGTTGTGGTTCTTCCAAGAAAGCCTTCCTTTACTCCTCGCCTCGTGTAACACAATCTTTATCGGATGATCTCAGAAATTTGGCCAGAATTATCGGGGCCTGTCTCCCTCAGCAGATCGCCAAGCCGGAACTCTGTGCTTGCTCAATTTCCAGCTTATGGCCTGTTATGTTGAGCAGACTCGGAAGGAGCCCGTCCAGGAATTCCACCATATTCTGACCCTCTGCCCCCTCAGGAATTCCAACAATTCGGATGTTATTCTGCTGGTTACAATTCTCCGTATCTTCCAACTTTTCCCATACGCGCTCCAAATCCGCCTTGGTCGCTAGCGGATTAGCAGCTAATTCCCTCTCTGATGACTCCAGATAATCGATCTGTTTCTCAACATCTGCCACTCTTGTAACTATCTCAGTGAATTTTGTCTCCATGGCAGTGATCAGCATATTACAGCAAGCTCCTCCAAGTCAGCAACGACCTTTGTCAGCATTGCCCACACGTTCATCAATTTTCACCGAATTTCCTTCATTTCACCGGCCAAATCGACTCCTGGGCTTGCAGCCTGCTGATCGGGGGCTTCAGCTTGAGCATGTAAGTGTCTTTTAATGTCTCCAGAGCCCAAGGATTTTGAATTCTTTGACACATTGTTTTCCTAGAACAGTTAAGAATCAGGATGTATCGAATTTCACCGGTTTATGACACAAAAAGTATTGAAACTAGCAAAGTGCGCAGAGCTCGCCGTTCACACGTCTGAACCACGCATTGCGCCACGCGACTCCTATCAGCAAATGTTTGTATTTTTGCAGACCTACAGTGTTATTTGTGTGTGGTCTGTATGTGCTTTTGTAAATAGTTGCTTTCTCTTTTTTGTTTTATTTCCAGCAGCAGACATCAGTGAGTTTCTGTGATTCATCTTACCATTGTAAGAATTTGAATGGGGATTCTTGGATTGATTAATATTGTTCTTTCGTCATTTTCCTGTACTTTTTATGCTTTTTTCATTTAATCATATTGCTGATTGTGAACGGCCTTAACTCTGCTCTGAAACGTGCCCCTAATACAAGAGACACTTCTGAGACTATGTGACATGTCCCGTTTTCAAAACAAATACTTTAAATTGGAGGCTCTATCCTGTGCTCTTAATAAAACAAATGGGGTGCTTATTTTAGGAGGTACGAAGCTGTAGTTAACTATTGGACATACGGGGAATGAAGATGAGAAGGTTTTTCTATATAATGCAGACTATATAATGTTATCTACTGTCCAAATGAGGTAGACAAAAATTATTTATTTGTCTAACTCCCAGACTGACTGCCTAAGTAGTAGGAGGCTATTTCAATGCCATCTTAAACCCTATACTTGATCAATCTAACCCTGATGCAACAGCTAATCAGTCATCTAAGTTACTGAACATATTTATTGAAGATCATCATCATTCTCCTGTAGCCTTGATAAAGTAAAGATTCATTGGTTTACTGAGTTAGAAAGTAAAGTACTGTACAGTCGCTAGAAAATTTACAAAAACAAAACTTCTCTGACGACCAGGCTGCATTATTGTCCCTCTTTGAAAGAAGAATATAACATGCTCTCTCTATCGAAGGCTGAATTTATTCTACATGGGACCAGACAGAAATATTTTATTTTGAATCGGAGCAGCCCAGTTGCTTATTGGCCCTTAGGCTAAAGGAATGTGAGACTAAGAAATGTATTTTTGCAATCAAGTCATCTGATAATCAGGTCACCTCAGATCCTAAAACTATTAATGATATATTTAAAACATTTTACACAAATCTATATAAAGCCGAAACCAATTTAGATGTGTATTTATGCAAGGAGTACCTGAATAAATTAGATCTGCCCTGTATTTCACCGACATACATGGATTCTTTAGACACTGAGGTTAGATGAGCTTCATGTAGCACTTAAATGTCTTCAGAAGGACAAATCGCCTGGTTTAAACAATCTCCCTTCTGAGTTGTACTCTGGGACATTGTGGGCCTGCTTATGTTTGATTCCTTTAACTTTGAAATTGAATCTGGAACATTTCATAGAGATAAGAAAACAGTGTTGATTTCTCTGCATTTAAAAAATAAATAAAAAAGGAAAGGATCCTCTAGAATGTTTTAGTTAGAGGCCACCATCTCTTATGTCATGTGGTTTAAAGTTATATGCTAAAGCTTGCCCTTCGTCTTGAGAATGTCATCCAATGCTTAATAAGGACCAAACTGGCATTATAAAGGAGACTCTCATCTGATAATACGTGTCAACTTCTTCATGTACTTGACTTTGCAAAGCAGCTTACGAGCAGTTACGACCTCCCAATAATTTTGAAACATATCGACAAAGTTCTGGCACTGTTGGCTTGAATTCATGAAGTGTGTGTAGTTGAACGGTCTGATTTGGCGATCTACCTGAAGTTGACCAATCATGATCTATAAAAACTAAAGTGTTTATGAAGCTTTTACACATATGGAGAAAATAGGTATGTTAAAGCTGTATTTTTCCTGTATTATTCATGACCACATCACCACAATAACAAGGATTCTACAAAAGGCCATGATGCTCTCTGCTCTTCAAACAAATCCTTTGCCATACCCAGAGATTGCACTAGAAAAAAAGAAAAATCTTTGTATCTCTCACGGATTGAGTTGTACAATTTCTGTCATGACCTATATTTATCCGTCATACTTCAATTCATGTCAGTTCTAGGGCTACATCCAGGGGCATGTAGCATCCATTCTAATGGTATATAAAACACAATAGTGAATATATGGTAGATATTTTGACTCCCCAAGCATGAGTCTACCTGTCAGTCAACCGCAGCGCTAAAACAAGATTTTTAAACTTAACCGGCTGCGTGCAGCATTTAAGTGCATTCACATGGACAAGACTTCATGGATCTTCTTCAATATGTCTGATTTCAACATGCATTGACAGATAAGAAGAGGAGAAGGCAAGCACATCTTAAGCACAATAGCACAGGTACTACACTAAAATAAAAAATGCTTAAATGTAATGTTTGCGCTTAGAATAAATCCACAATTAGCAGAAACGGTGCCTTTCTAAAATGTTGCACCTTTTTTTAATATTGTTTTTTTGTGCTTTATTATCTAGTAACAGCACATTTATGTAAAGATTGAGGTGACTGATGTATGCAGTCATGAAATCAGGCAGCATTCCCTCGAAATCCAAATCTGTCTAATGTCGGACACCATTTGGAATAATTATCCATAATTTTTCTAAATCAATTTAAAAGATAGAGAGTTTTCAGTTAACGCAGCCCCTGGCCATGCCAGTCTTCTTTTTTAATTTCTAAATCAAAAGCTATTACTGCAACAAGGAATTAAAGTAATCTCCTTCTATGGATTTATGTTCTATAATGATAAATAGCGCGAAAATTCATGCGATTGCTTTGGAATTCACCAGGTAGTGAAGTCAGGTGTACCACTGCATTTGTACAGTTATCAGATATATTGGCTTGTAACATGCAGGGACTCGCATTGTGTACACCCAGCCTAAGAGCCAGAAATCCAAGAACAAACCAAGACAGGTTTGTTTGAGATGAGCAATTTCTGTGTGATCACTGGCAGGTACATGCCAGTTAGAAATCTGTCTGACTTGCTGTGATGTCATGATGACGTATGTCAAAAAATCTTCCGTGAGAGTGAGGCAGCCGCAGTTTCTGGAACAACGCGGCACAGCTGCTTTTTCCAAGCTGTGTAAACTGCAAGCATGATGGGAAACGAATTGCTGACAATACAGCTTAATGCTCATTGGCTTAAATAACCATGATGCTTTGTTTGATTTTTAACTCTTTTATCATGTTTTTATGTGTATACATTATGTGTAAATATTTCCAACACTTTGACAGTGCGATCTCTGTATGTGATATGTGATTAAGGATGGAAAGATACGTCTTATGGGGTAAATTAAAAAACGGGTACATTGGGTCTCTGTTTGGCATCTCAAACGAGACTAATGTTACAGGATCACAATCTCAATACTTGACAAAGGACCCTGGCAAACATAAGGGCTTAAATACACTAAGGGCAAATGAGATAAGACACAACTGGGGAACAATAAAGATGAGGAAATAGAAACAGGAAGCAGAACTAAGGCATGGAACTTGACTTTAAAAAAAAAAGACATATTAAAACAAAAGTCCAAAGACACAAACACTACATCTTACACAACTGCAGCATCAGTGTTAACTGGCAGTTTGAGCTCTACTTCCCTCTACAGCGTGAAGAAAGACATTACTGTCCGCTGCCTCCTTTTTTATTTTGTCTATCCCTTGGACCCTTAGTACAAGCGATTAGGTAATCTAATGTCTCCCCCTTTAAGATCCACAACCACAATTATTTCATGTCTTTTTTTGCTGACGACATTTTCTTGTATCCAAATAATCTTGATACTTCTGTCCGTCTAATTATAATTAAAAAATTTAGTCAATTTAATGGTTAATGTGGTATGAGATAAATTTGACCAAATCCGTTTTAATGCCAGTCAACAATATTGATGTTATTATTTTGCTATCCCCTCTGTCACGAATTTCTAAGAAGGACCCAAGATGCAGGATGACAATGAAAGGGGTTTTATTGAGAAAAATAAATCAAACAAAATACAAAAAAAAAACTTTCACAAGGTAGAAAACAAGTATAACAAGACAACAAAAAAACTGAAAACAAACCAACTGGGGAAAACTGGAAAAGACAGGAACAACACAACTGGAAACAAAACACAATGATATGTCAGAGAAGACGTCACAAAGGAGATAATATAAAGAGGAATAGGAATAAGCCACAGGTGCTGCTGATCTACTAATGAGCCGAGCAAATCGCTGATTGCACTGCTGAGCAGCACCAGTGAGAAACATGAGAGAAACAGGTAAACAAAAGCACATGGATAACCTGAGAGATGAGTGGAGGAAACTGCACAATTCCGCCACATCAAGAATAACACAAGACCAAAATGGCAGGATCATGACACCTTCATTTATCCACGTTAATACCTCACTAATTTGGGCATTAACAGTTATAAAAATATCAATAACAGTTCTCACCCAAATTATTTTAAAAGGTATTCATTTCATTATATCCTATTCATTGTTTTCAGATTGTTTATTATTTTTTTTATCTGGAATGGTAGATGCCCCATGATCAAACTGACCACGATGCAGTAGCCCATACTCTCAGGAGGTTTGGCTGTGCAAAAATTGTAACTATATTACTGGTAATTTTAAATTAGGGCTCTCCGCACTTGGGTTGATCCACAGTCCAGGGCTCCATGGAGGATAATTGAATTTTCAAAAGTGAAACCACACAGGCTGCAAGATATTTCATTTTATGTCTAAGGGAATAAAACTATTAATAGCAAATTCGGTCCTATCTTTGTAAATTATCTCAGGGTCTGGAAAAAGGGTTGAGCGCTGGATGGGGGGCCCTTTCCAATTCTGTCACACTACACCCCTGTGGCACAACCCCAACCCTCTATGTGGGAACCGTTCATTTGTTCAACCCCCTGTTCTTCTTCGAGTATAAACACGTACAGTAATTGTTCACTTCAGCCTTTAAAAACTAAGTTCTCCCTGTCAGCTTTCACATATTTTGCTAAGTTTGTACATTTCCAGCTAAGATCTGCTCTCAAAGCATATGGTCAAAGCATATTCCTTGGCCATCTCCTCTCCTCTCCCCTCCCCTCCCAAACTACTCTATGTTGGTCTGGATCACAACATTGTTTGACCGAAATTCTGTCTCTTTAATACATATTAAACTTATGCTCTCTCTAAACCTGCTCTCTTGACTTGAACTGTGTGACAGTGGGAGGGGCCAAGATTGCGATGATACATGTTGTGGGATGTGTAAATACAAATGAGCAATGTTTCGTGATGTCACGAACAAACAGATTTCAAAATGAGAAAGTTTCAGCAGGGTGGCAACTATAAATGCTCTTTTTAGACTGAAATTTACAGTGATTTTATAGTACAGTTACCTCTTATATGTCTGCATATCAAGGAATGACCCCTTTAATATAACAGTTGAATGGAATACGGTGTGGTCTAATCTTATTTTAAACTCCAAAAATTTTACCCATCATCCCATCCACTCTTTATTCACAAAGCATACACAACTCCCTACATAAGATGTCAAATGAAACTTCAACCTATATGACATATATCTGTGAACTCATGGAAACTCTGTTTTATCTACTCCATTTTGCTAATGTTTCTAACCCAGGTTTTTGTTTCCTTAATGATTACTTTGATCTCTCTCTAAAGTTAATTCAAAGGAACATGCTTTTTTCTGGTTTTACATCCACCAAAAAGACAATCCTATAAAACTGGTTTACCCCACATGCTTGCACAATATCATATTGGATCTACAGCCTTCTTAGCCTTCTCGTCTTGTTTTATATTTGTTTCTCTGGAGTTTGGAAAAAAAAAAATTCTTCTTAACATTCTCTTAATGAACTAATATACAGTAAAATGACAGAGCGGTGACACTGATGAGTATATGGATATTTAAAAATGTTCTCTCTGTGGCCACTACATTTGGTAAGCACTGTGGCAATTACCAAATCCCAAAAGGGCAAATGAAAAATCGACCTCAGCTCCTCTGGACAGATGGGCTTGTAAAGACCTGCCACCAACATAAGCTTGAGGACGGTGTTATCAACACCCCGCCCGGAGGCCACTCCAGCCAACTCCTCAGCAAAAATGTTGACGAGGAAACCGTGCTGAAAGCAGGCCAGGAGGACGGCCAACCGGGCGAGGCTCTGAGAGACCGATTCCCCAACGCCCACCATGCCTCCTCTGGGTCAAAAAAAAAAAAAATTCTTCTTAACTTTCTCTTAATGATCTAATATAAAATGACAGAGCGGTGACCCTGATGAGTATATGGATATTTTTACATTTTCTCTCTGTCAATTACTTTTAAGTAGTGAGTTTGTTAAGAGTAACATAACAATAAAATAAAATAAAAAATTACTTAGAGAAAAAAAAATCTTATTTCTCAGTATTGCAGAAATCATTTTATTTTACTTTTAAATGAAAATAGACCCTAGAAGTCTCTGACATCCACAGTATTTTTTTCTTTTTTTACAGTTGTGTCTGCACATCCAACCTGCCTGGCTTTTCTAAATTTGGTAACATATTTAGATGCAAAGCAAGAGAGGGTTTGTTTTCCTTTTTAGAGAAGTAAAACTTTTAGCTGTATCTTGACAGGAACTTTAAGGCAATGCTTTGATGATAAATATGGACTGGACTGCTTCATGGAAACAGAGCAGATTCACATCATTTACTATAGTTTCTGAAGAATGTTGCCTGTGTAACTTCCTTGTTATGACAGAAATTGGTAGTGAGAGAGCTAGAGAACAGTGTGTTTAAACATGTCATAACTTTTATAATTTTTACAATGATTACAAAATACTTATATCCATGTGTTTTTTCATAACTTGATATCAGACATAATTGCTGAGGGTGATTATTATGTTTTATGTGTGTGCCATTGTGGTTCCTGTACTTTGTAGTAATAATGAAATTGAAATTAAAATCTAAAAATACCTTTGGAAAATAGACATTATTAGGTCCTTCTATACTTTCGGCAATGGAGTTCCTTCTAAAACGACAATTGTCTTTTGTTTCAGCCACATCCATTTTGTGATATTAATACAGTTACATTTTATAGAATAACTTACACATGTCTTTATGCACCCACTGAGATTAAGTCATCAATAGATACTATAACATAAAAGTGTACTGTATTGTAGCAATAAATCGTTCAGACATACAAGCATGGTTTTGATTATGTCAACACAGCAGCAACATCTGACAGATATTTTATCATGCTAAATACACACTAAAAACAAATGCTTATTTTATAAATAAATAAGTAACATGAAATGTAAAATGATATATTGAATCCAGGTAATGCCTTTTGATTTATTTTAGCTAGTAATATACAACCTTGACAATTCTTTTGATTGTAATCATGTGTCTGTTTGGCTGGTAATACAACTGTAACAGAACAACATCTTAACTCTACACTGGCTCAACGTTCATGCTAAATTTTAGATTTCACTGCATCATTAGATTTCAGTGGAGCACTTTGTCCCATCATTGTCTGTTTCTGTCTGTTTAGCCCTTTGATGGAGACTTTTAAAGGAAAATGCATACAGATAAGGGTTCATGCAAGTGTTAAAAGAAGCAAAGCCCTCAACAATGTGTCTGTAACGCCATACCAAGTCAAGCAGCCTCTTGGATGTGTCCTGGTAGGATAACTTCAATGCTATGGCAGCAATCTCAACAAGATTTAAAATATGGTAAGGGATCCACAGAATAAAGAAAACTACCAAAATGCAGGTCACAACCCTGGTCATCCTTTGGTTTCTAAAGAATGAAGTCTTGTTTACTTTCTTATGGAGATAGAAGTAAAAGGTTGCCATTGTGAAGAATGGAACAATAAAGCATAGTGACGTCTCAAAACCCAAAACTAATAACCTCTCAGCATCTGACGATATGGAAATCTCACATCCTTCTTCTACAACATCATATATTGTTGAATAAGGTCCAGCAATGAGAAACGATAGTGCCCACAGACTAACTAGTAGAGACTTTTCTCCTCTCCTGCCCAGCCTGGCCCATCGGTGAGGACACAAAACCTGCAGGTAACGTTGAACACTCATCAGTGTGACCGTCAGAATGTTGGACACAATACTAACGTAGAGTACAGTGATGAAGAGTCTGCAGGTGGCTTTACCAAGATTCCAGCCGTTCAACTGGTTATTGATCCACAGTGGCATAGTGAGCAGGCTTATGATGTCAGACACAGCCAAATTTAGCATCAGCTGTAAAGTGTAGCTTTTCTTCTTCATGTGCGTAGATATGACCACTACGACAGCCACGTTTCCCGGGATGCCCAGTATCATGCATATTCCTAAAATGGCACTGCTTGTCTCACTCTCAGGAGTCCAGTGAGTAATGTTTGATCGAGTGTTGTTGATCGCTTGCATTATGACCTTGCTGGAGGAATAACAGATGGCAAGTAGACAAATTTAACACTTGTTTCTCTTTTGTATAATGAAAAGGGAAGTTACATATATTTATAACACGAGTCTCTGGAATACTTAATTCTGATTGGTCAATGGTGCCATCTAGCAGTCTGATATTTCTGAGTAACAAGCAGGGATTAAAGAACTATTTAGTGTTCAATACAAGTTAAGTTCAATCCAGAGCATTTGTAGCATAATGCTGATTACCACCAAAAAAAAAAAAAAAAAAAAAAAAAATCGAAGTTACAGTGAGGGACTTACAATGGAAGTAAATGGGGCCAATTTTTGGAGGGCTAAAAGATGGAAATGTGAAGCTTATTTTATAAAAGCACTCTAATTCTTCTGTTAAAACTCATGTGTTATTTGAGCTGTAAAGTTGTTAAAATCATAATTTTTACAGTCATTTTATAATTTTAGAGTTTGTTGACATTACATCATCTCTAGAAGTAAGCTAATAAAATTATTTTAACTCATCAGTGTTTCCTTTCCATTTATTTATTTGGCAAGTTGTCTCGTAATAAGCTGGATAATGTGCAGTCGAACATTTTCGCAAAATAGACACAAAACTCTTACGCAAACCGAAGGTGGAATTCAGCTGCTCAGCGATTTCTTTTTCCTCACATTATAACATAATTTCACGCAAACCAATATTTCATGTCCATTTATTTATTTATTTGATAAGTAGCCATGTAATAAGCATGATAAAGCAAAGTGGAGGGGTCTTGTATCACCCTGAAGGAGGTTATTTGGCCATAACAACTGGCTGACTACATTATACCTTACATATACAAAGAAAGCATTCATCCCACTTCCAAGAGATGTATATAATAGTAGCGGTATCTCTTTGCTACCATCTATTGGACACATCTGTTCAATAACAAAGGTACAGAAAAAGCACAATGTTGGTACACCATTGCACCTGATAATATTGAAACTTTAATATCACCTTCTGGCTTTTTCTGCCAAAACAAATCTTCATCAGTGAAGTTTTGACTCAAAAAAAAAAGTTTTGACTCAAGCATCTTAAGCACTTAAGCATCACTTAAGTGTCACTCCAAAAGGTATACTTTATCGAGAGTCTGTAGATATATTACAGGACTTTCCCTTAGCTAGTCTAGACATTCGAATAATCACATAAGTATTTTCATTTCACTTCCACATGCTAATGTCTGTGAGTGACTACCAATACTTGACTAAATTGCTTACAAAAGTAATCTGACCACCATGTTATAGTCACATCAATAAAAGGATATGTACTAGACAATTCACTCAAGTATCATGTAACAAGTGACTTTTGTGCCACTGGTACTTGAAAAATAATGACTGACACTCATGTCCTTTGGACATAAAATTTTTACATATTGATTGTTTTCTCCATGTAATATCACCAAAAATCACATTTGCCCCTGACAGACTGTCTGTCCCCCCTGACTATTTTGTGGGAGGAAGACACCGAACCAACACCTTATAAGAGCTGCCGGTATGCAAAAATAGCTGCCGGTACTATGATGTCATTTTCGCATCATTGCCGGTACGGTATACCGGTGCTTTGTTTTACTTGTACATAAATATTATACACATCAGGTATATCTCTCACAGTGTTCTGAACTGTGTCGTGCATGAGAATGGATTGATAACTGGTAATATCTAGATGGTAATCCATTTTTCTGTGAAATGTATGCGAGATTAGCTGCTATCAAAGTTAGGGTAAGGGGTACATTAACCCACGCAGGGGAGTGGCCCGTGCTTTTTTGAAGCGGAAGCATATTTCTCCCTATTACAATGGGATACTGCACCATCTAATACTGATAAATACTATCACAAGGAAAGCACACTGATGTTACATAACAGTTCACACAAAAAAGGTTTAGGCTTGACTGTGTTACAAACAGTAAAATGTCACAAAACTAAACACAAGAAAAGCTATTGCTTCAGCTGACATGTGGTTTTCATGTGGGTTTTGGTGAAGCAATTTCTCCAGAATACATGGTCATGTCATACAAGTCATACAGCACTAAAAAGTATTTACATTGTTTTATATACATTATGTAATTTTCAAAACAGTGTATGAATGCTCATAAATAATGAAAAGAGTATTATATTGCTTTCATTTAACGATTGTACTTCAAAGTGCTATATGCACACACATATTATCAGTATCAACATTGTTTCAATAAAATGTTATCATATCAGTATTATTCAATGAAATAATCAACCATGCCTTCTTCTCAATTTACTTTGCTGTAAAATTATTCAGCTATTTCATATACAATTATATGCATATTGAAAAGCTTGTTTAACTGATTAAATTCCACTTGAATTTACTTCAATTAAATTGGAATGAATATATATATATATATTCTTTTAAACTGCTGATCAATTTAATATGCTGATACCCCAAACCCACATTATAGCTTGTCATAGGGTGAAATGGACAACAACTTTGTAAACGAAAACAAATGTCATGGGCCTTTTACCTCTTCAGAGGTGCTGATCTTTTTTTATTATTTTTTTTAAATAAATTATTTGAGGAAAAAGCATAGAGGAAGGGATGTGCACAACTATTAATGAATGTTAGACATCCAGCAATGTCTAACATTCCAGCACCAGTATACTCAATAAAGTTATATAGCTTAGACGATACTGGTTGTGATGATCTAAAAAATAATGAACAAATTTTCACTAGATTTATTATTTGGTATGGGGCCCAAAACATGAAGAAAATTATGACAATTCGGGTCACCAGTTTAGTTGCTCTCTGCCTGTGGCTGAACACTCCTTGGGTCACCTTCTTGTGTAGGAAATAATATGAAGTCAACATGATCGTGAAAGGAAGAAAGAATCCAAGCAGCGTCTCCAGAATAGCAATAATACGTCTATCTTTTGAATTCAAGTTTCTTTCACATACTGTTTCAGATGCTCTTTCAGTTGTCTCTTGTGCAAGTACACCAGGACAGGAGAATAGCAGTGCTAAAGCCCAGCTGATGAAGAGCAGTGCCCTCTCTCTTCTTTTGCCCAATCTGGACCATTTCTGTGGATGTTGAATCCGTAAACATCGATACACACTCAGCATCGTAACTGTTATTACACTTGAGTACATACTGCAGTAGATGAGTACTATGAAAAACTTGCATGTTAATTGATCAATGCTGTTTAATTCACCGTAGATCCACACAGGCAGGGTTATCAAACACATGATGTCTGCAGCTGCCAGGTTTAACATCAGTTTTACGGTGAAATTTTCCTTTTTGAAATACAGAACTATGAAAAGAATAACCGCAACATTACCAGGAACTCCAAACAAAAAGAAGAGTCCCATCAGACCACTGGAGACCAGGTTAGCTGTTGTCAAGCTGGTGTAGTTTAAATTGATACTCTGGTTATGCATGGCTAGTGTGCTGTGTTCAGCCTCCTCCAAAATAACCACGTTCGTATTTCCAGTCTTATTTATAACTTATTTCAACACTTGTTAACCTCCCAACACACCCACAGAGAGTCTGATGAAAGAAATTTTTATGATCTGATATTCACTGTTTTTGCTGTAATATTGCTTGAAACACATAGTGTGTTGGTTTTTAAATTATCTGTTTGACTGTACAGCTCTAAACTAAAATTATAGTGTCTTTGATGAAAGTCTGAGAGTTTGCAGGTTCAAACCCCAAATGTGATGATCAATAATCTATTACCATTGTGCCCTTGATAAAGGCACTTGACTCCAGATTGATCCAAAAACACTGTGAATAATTTTAGATAAGTGTCAAATGACAAATTTCTAGAATAAATTAAAAAAATGTCACTGTTGTTGTTTTAAACCACTTAAAGCACTTCTTTATGCTTTGCACATCAACACACTACATGCTAATATACAGTGGCCCCAGAAAGTATTTTTTCTCCCCAATTTGGAATACCCAATTCCCAATGTACTCTAAGTCCTCGTGGTGGCGTAGTGACTCCTCTCAATCCAGGTGGCGGAGGACGAATCTCAGTTGCCTCCGCCTCTGAGACCGTCAATGGCTGTGTCTCGTTTGGAAGGATGTGTCCTCCGGAGGTCACATTTGTCAGCCGCATATGTCATCGAGGCTGTCTCATTTAAAAAAAGCGAGTAGGACACTTCGAATGCAGCCTTCGAATGCGACCTTCTTTCACGAGAATTCGGAGGATGCATGAGATGTATCCTTCATGGGCACTCACAACCCACAATTCTTTGCTTCAATGGAAATGTCTAAAAAAAAAACATGACGCCAATTTGCCCGTAAATATGATGTTCAAACGCAAGTAATGTTAATTCCCAAGTTGAAGTACCTTAGTAGATGGGTGCAGAGTATATAATATTAATATATAATTAAAATAAAGTATTAGACTAAAAGTACACCTGTAAAATCTATTTTCTTTTCTCTTTACATCTTTATAACTCTCCTAATATTTACCTCATACATTCCCTTCTAAAGGGACTTTGTTACCATCTCACTCGAAGCGCTCGTGCTTGTTAAAGAGTGGCATGCTGTCATAGCAACCATGTTCCGTTCCGTTTGTCCTACGAAGGCTGTCTCGTTTAAATGAGACTTGTTTAAAGGAGGACGCTTGGTATACTGCAGCCTTCAAAGGACACGTCCTACATAGCACGCAGCCTTCGAAACGAGACACAGCCAATATGCGCATCTTATCATGTGGCTTGTTGAGCATTACTGCGGAGACATAGCGCGTGTGGAGGCTTTACGCTGTTCTCCGCAGCATCCACGCACAACTCACCACACGCCCCACCGAGAGCGAGAACCACACATTATAGCGACCACGAGGAGGTTACCCCATGTGACTCTACCCTCCCTGCAACCGGGCCAATTTGGTTGCTTAGGAGACCTGGCTGGAGTCACTCAGCACTCCCTGGATTTGAACTTGCGACTCCAGGGGTGGTAGTCAGTGTCTTTACTCGCTGAGCTACCCAGACCCAAGCCCCAGAAAGTATTAAGAAACTTAAGCCACATGAAATTATGAATGTCATGGCATTAGATAACAAAATATTAACCAAGTATCATTTATTTTAGTTAGTAAAAGCAAAGCATTTCACAAAAATAAGTTTGTTGGGTTTTAAAGATCCATGTAACACTTCATATGAAATGAAATGTAAGTAAGCTCATTTCATCACACTCAAGTTTTTCAACCAAGCTACTGTAAATATATTTCCTGCAAGTGATTACTAAATGTGTTTTACCAGATCTTAGTTGTCTAGAACACTTCTCACTTCATCAGAGCTCTCATTCTCTGAAGTGTCAGTTTTTCCTCTTTCGTGTCATGATTTGTTTGAAAAGCAAAATAAATGTTTTAAGTATTACATGATATAAAAAATAAATAATTATAGTGAGAGAATTGAAATAAAATGTATAATTATTTTATGTATAATAAAAATAAATCATTGTTTGAGCCACAGGGTCAACTTGCCCATCCTCATATTTTACTCTGAAATGAAAAAAAAAAAAAACAGAAGTCCCTCACATTCACTGTACATTTACAGAAAATCATATGACATGTGTCTGCAACACCCAACCTCCCTAGCTACTCCCAGTGGTGATTTGTTTTATATATTTAAAGCAGAGGAAATATGGATCTTTATAGGAACCTTTAAAGGGCTAGTTCACCCAAAAATGAAAATTATTTTATTATTTACTCAGCCTTATGACATCCCAGATGTATATGATTTTCTTTCTTCAGCAGAACACATTTGAAGAAAAATAAATTATATATCTTAGCTCAGTAGGTCCTTAAAATGCAGGTGGATGGTGATACAACCATTTAGAGCTCCAAAAGGAACATACAGTCAGTCCATATGACTTCACTGGTTTAATTCATGCCTTCCAATGCGAAACACTCGCTTTTGGCCAGAAAAATATCAATATTTAAGTACTTTTTAACTATAAATCATCGCTTCCGGTCAGCAGCAGTATACGCATTCATGAGAGGGCGGAGTTCACGTAGTCTCTTGTGTGATGTATTTGTGTTGGCATATTCGGATGTAATCTCACATTTTTCTCTCGTTTGAGACAACCAGGATGAACACAGAAATGCACCATTGTGAGTAAACAAACAAATACAAATACAGATCTAAACAGTTGCCAATTTAGCGACTTTGTCGCTAGATTTAGTGACTTTTCAGACCCTTTTAGCGACTTTTTTTTCTAAAAAGCAACTAGCGACAAATCTAGCGACTTTTTGGACAAACCTTTCCGTAGAAGAGTCTCCAGTATTGCCGCGCGAGCGTGAGGTCTTGCGTTCCCACTGCAGGCACACCTCTCTCTGCATCTGCTCTGTTCAGTGAGTGGCAGACAGAGAAGCAGCACATTCAGTTGACCGCACGGCAGCTGACACAGACGTGAATGAGCTGTGCATGTGCAAACAGAGTTGCCAAGGACCAATCACTAATCTGTATTGTTTGCTCCTCCTTTGTTTTAATTTAAACAATTTAATTTGACCATTATTTTTCTTGCTTATCACTCACTGTTACCCAGACGGAGGATGTGTGCTGTGTGAGAGAAAAAATAAGACATTCTGTCGCTTCTAACTTTCTCTCTGAGTGATTATTTTACATGTAAATATAACCAAAATCACAGCACAGCCGTTGTCTTTAACTTATGTAAGAAAATCAGGATTTTAACACTGCAGAGCAGCAGCTTGGAAATTGCTTGGAAGTGACTACTGGTTAACATGTAGTCTTAATGCGCGGCGTTTCAGTCGCTACTTCATACTCGTTCTGCTGTCTGACAACAGAAACAGAACAAATATGTACATGAGAACAGCTTTATTGGGAATTCGGCTGTATTAAAATACAGTATGTAAGCACAGACAGTAGGAGAGAAGCAAACAGATGTAAAGGGCTTACACCAGCTGACACTAGGCAGAATGCAAATACGACGCGATGACGTCATGAATTTGCTAATTAACACATTACATCATCTAGCGACATTTAGCTACTTTTTGAGCAGGCTTTAGCTACTTTTCATTGAAAGTAGCTGGCAACACTGGATCTAAACCAAACCCAATGGAGCTTCTGTACAGCATTCCTCCTACTGTTATAAACAATGCCGCTCTTCTGGGTGTGTTGCACGTGCGTCTGTTCTCGCGTAAAAATGCCAACGCAATTACGTAACATGCACATACTGCTGCTGACCGGAAGCGATGATATATAGTTAAAAAGTACTTAAATATTGATCATTTTCACACCAAAAGCGACCATTTAGCTTTAGAAGAAATTCATTTATCCAGTGGAGACATATGGATGACATTTATGCTGGCTGTCTGTTCTTTTTGAGCTTCAAAGGTTGGGTCACCGTCCACTTACATTTTAAGGACCTACTGAGCTAAGACATTTTTTCTATTTTTCTTCAAATGTGTTCTGCTGAAACAAGAAACGCATATGGCATGAGGGTGAGTAAATGATGAGATAATTTTTATCTTTGGGTAAACTAACCCTTTAAATACAAGTTGCTCTGACAGTAAATCTGGACTGGACTGCTGAAGGCATTCAGCAAGACTGATAATCTGATTTCTGAAGAAAGCTGCCAGTAGACCTTCCTTGCTTCTTTACTGAAAGGAGAGTGGCATAACATGAGCCAGTATAAGTTACCACCTTTATCTGGGGAACTGAGCATCTTTTTTTATTTAACCACATATTCAGAAAGCTTTTGCTTTCAACTGTAGATAATAAAAATAATAGATACATGCTGGGGATTTTTCAGCATAAGTAGCTAAAGATAAGTTTTGAATTATTTAGTTGACATGCAACATTGATTTAATCTTAATCATAATTAGAATTTTTTTTTTTATTCTGCTTCCATTTATTTTTCATTTAATATTCAACATTATTTTCCTATTATGCTTTTAAAGCTGTCATGCTATGAAAAGAGGAAAAAGACACTTTTGACTGAGAATGAGAGCTAAGGAAGAGAGAAGTGACCAAAACAATTGATTTCTGTCAGTTAGTGACTTTGTCATAGTGAACTTTGCAACCAAACACAGGAAATAACATTACATTGCCTTAATTGTAAAACATAATGACTAAGTGGGGGCCAGTTGTTTTCTGAAGAACAGCACTGGTAATGAAAAACATTACATTGCAAAATCATAAAAATTTAGACTAGCTAAAATGAAATCATTAAAATTTTAACTCATGCTAAAGCTACTTTTAGTTTTAACAAGAGATTATTCACATGCACTTTCTTTCTAAATGTTAAGGCATACTGTTCCTTTAAAGTATAATTGAACCGAAAAGAGCCAAATGATATAAACCAATAACTACACTAGACTAAACCTACATTTTTAATAAACATAAACCATAAAAATGTAGGCTTTGTGGTATCAGGATATCAATAATCTAACTACTTTCCAGGGACTTATAAATATATTGGTTTACTTAATAAAACATCAGAAATCAAACAATCCATAATAGGAACCAAACATTTCTTGTTTAGAAATTTGTTTATTATAGTATATCCTTCATAATAAAGATGCCAGGTTTCTGTAACTATACTATAGTTACAGCTGCAGCTCAAAAAATGTCCAGCAGATGGCAGAAAATAAACCTTTCTTTGGAACAGGCTAAATACTGAGCAAAAAATCTACTTTTACAAATCTGGAGCTCACAGATCTTTTCTTTCGATTCTCTTAAGGGTCATTCTGTGCTCAATCAGACAAACATCATCCAAGAATTACTTTTTGTTGTTGTTGTTGTTTTAAATATTTAAGGGTGTCCTGTCAAAATGTCGACAGGGCTTCAGCCCCTCTCCCCTCTCTGTGACACCAGACAAAGCATAATTTTCCTTATACATTCATAAACTTGCCTTGGGAAATAGCAAATAGGTCTATATGCTGTTCTGACAAGCCTCTATTTAGCACAGAACATTCACATTATGTGGCTGGGCTGATCCTGTAGGGTTATTAGGTACACAGTTAATATGGTCTACAGATTAGTCTATGTCAAATCTATGTAAACATTATCATATTCTAGCTTGTTTGCCAAGTGTTAAAGTCTCATTTGTTGGTCTGAGATTTAATGTGATTGTAACCCCAACACTTCAGAGGTTGAAAGTGCAAAAAATGTCCAATATTCATGTTATTAACCTAATTGGCCCTGTAACCTCTGCTTAGTGTTGTCGATGGTGAATTACACATGAGTATTGAGAAACCTTCATTCATTATGTTGAACACAGTTTATTAACTGATCCAATGAAGCATTTGATTGATTCTTATTCGTTCATTCATTCTTTAAAGGCAGCATTTGATTGAAGCACATTTCATGAGTAGGAGGAAAATTACACAGCCATAGTATCTAACATTAGGCGCTTTATTTTTGTGACCGTGCTACACGCAATGACTGTGCACTATGTCTTATCAAGTTTTCGTGAAAGCACGTATTCTAAGCTATCTGTGGGTGTCTGCATGCAAACTGTGAGTGTATTGTATGTAAATGAAGTGGCGCAAAGTGCAATTTGCTATTTTCCTGAGAAATAGGTCATTGCGCTAAGACATTTTAGAAGCACGTCTTATCTCAGCACAAAGTTTAATTTCAGTTCCTACATTTGCAGTTTGGAGATTTCACCAGCAGGTGGTAATAAAGTTCATGTCCAAACTCTAAAAATATAGTGGAACATCAAATTAAGTCCCTGACAGTCACTGTTGTAGCTGTTTTATGATACAAAAATTTACAAGACTCTTGTTAAACTATCTAGAGGTCATGGATTATTTTTTCAGTTATTATTATTATGTTTATATGTATAATTTTGTTTATGATATAATTTGTATTGGGATTTTTCCACCTGTTGTCAGAGTGATTTATAATTCATGCAAAAGGGGATGGTGGAACAAGTTGAAGAGGGTAAAATGTTCGGAACTGGTATGATTCAAAGGCAGATACAATCACTGTTAATACTAGCCATTATTTGTGTTTCAGTAGATGAAAATGATTAATAATACTTACTTTATTCCCAAAAATGTACAGAGCGTAGATCCAAATCCTGATGAGAACCACATTTTCCACACGTACAAAAGGAGTGTGTCACTGTCATAGAAATATGCCTGACATTTAACAAGGACGCAGTTAATGCACAAAAGAATGTAAATCCATATTTTATTCTCATTGCATAGTCCATTTACACTACCAACTTATGAATGTTCTGTCTTTATGTCGCTGGTGCTTGAAAGGGAATGGACAATATAATAGGACACAGATGATGCAATAATTGGAGAAAAACCTAAGAATTAAATTGCACTTGACCCAGCCAATTAGCGCTTTGCGCACACAATTTCGCCAAACCTACTTATACCTTGACTTAGCGCATGCTTGCATGAAAATACCAAAACTTCATGGCCATGCTCATTGACTCCTAAAAGAGGGCCCTAGGATTATAACCGAGTAAACATGGTTTTCTTATGAATAGTTATCAACTCTGTGGCATTGAATGACATTTTAATGTGTATAAATTGAGATCTGACTTCACTCACAGACTCAAATAGTGTTTAATCATCTGAATATAGTTATTATGGTATTTGTAGGGTGTGAAATAAGAGCATTCTTGTCAAGAAATGACAGAAGCTTTTCATTCAAGTACTAAGAGGTTTGGTATTGGAAAACAAGACTCATTACACTTCCCTTATATTTAATTAAATGTTCTCCACAGAAATTAAAAGGCTTAACTGCAATATAAAAAAATATCATTTTCCCCATAGGACAAGCTTGCAGGGAACAATACAGTGTGGCAGTGTATGAGAGCTGGCAGCAGCCCCTATATGACTTGGCTTAAGATGACAGACAGCGGCGCTGCTATGCTGGGGACCAGGGGAATTCTGTGTGATGTATGATTTTGCAGACAGATGAACTGTGAATGTGAGACTACAGTTTACTCCGCCCCTCAGAACCCCAAGAATGCACAGGGTGCCATAAAAGGAGAACAAAACATGTTGAATCATATTGAAAGCCATAATAGTTGGTCACTTTAATTTTGTTTGATTTATGTACATGGTAAAATGTGGTTTTAGTTTCATAAATGCAAAAAAACAAAAAAAACAAAAACAAAAACAAAAAAATCCTACTTTATGAAACAATCACATGCTTAGATATACATACATCTTTGAGCTGTACAATGTACTACTTTCACAAACTGCGATGGCGCATTTACGCTTTATTTGCCAGCGAAAATCAATCTTTTTTATATGTAATTTCTTTTTTTTTTCTTTTTTTTTCTTACATTACAGTTTGTGTTATATTACCCTGGCATTAACTAAAAACTAGTTACCACTGCTGTGATGGGATTTCTAATATATCTGGTGAGGGAGTGACAGTGAATTTGGCATCTTATTCTCTTCGCCGCAATTCACCACTATCTATTTTTTTTTTTTCCTTTTTATGGAAAGATGTGGAGTCGCAAAAGTGGATGTTTTTATTTTGCTGTTGGAGCAAATGGAACATAAAATTATATTTGCTATTGTCTTCCATTAACTGCTGTAGAATTCCAAACCCAGACATGTGAAAAGGGTCCATATTTGCAATATGCTGCAGCTTACTGTTATTGTGAATTGCATTGGCCTTTACTGTATGGACCCCTTGTTGTGCCTGTGAATGTCCTATAGTTTATATGGCAGTTACAAGGTAGTTAGTTACAGTTATAAGGTAATTATCCCATCCAATATATTATGCCTTTTGAGTCGTTTGTCCCTGCACTACCTCTCCTACACAGTTTACAATTTTATTGCACTTTAAAAAGAGGGCAAAGAAATATTCTCTCTCTCTCTCTCTCTCTCTCTCTCTCTCTCTCTCTCTCTCTCTCTCTCTCAAACACACACATGCTCACATATAGGCTACTATTTATACTCAACATTCTTAGGCAATCCTGACAAGATTTGGCCCTTTCTATTATCTACAGGAAGCCAGTGCATGAAAGAATAAATTTGCAATTCATCACTGACATTGTAATAATCCCTGCTAGTCTCCTCACACTTCCCAATCGGCACAGGAGCAAGGAGAGTGACACACAGGCATCAACACATGCTCTTTTGCAGAGATTATTTCACCAAACAAAACTCTCTGTGATAAAACAAAACACATCAGAAATCCTGGGCGCACTCCCGTCAATGCAAGAATTAAGTCAATAAAGTTGCATGGGGAATACAAATTATAAAGTGACAGTTTGTAGAGTGTTCAGGTCTCCTGTCTCTTGACATTTAAATTGCTTTATTGCATTAGGTCCGACCTGTCAACCGAGGGCGGAACAATTCAGGAAATCCAACACTTTGGGTAAAAGTTGCTATCAGATTTGAAATGGTATTTCTGACAATGTAAATTACCCACCCCAAAAACAAACACAATGAGAACAATGGCCTAATTTCTATCAATTAATCAGGATTGAACCTCATGCATGGTATTATGCTTGGCATAGTGCTAAATTTGCCACTGAGAGACCATACAACTGTTGTAGCAACACAATGTATAAATACCAGAGGTTGCTAATGTGAATTTAAATTTGGAATTTTGATGTCCAAATGGTGAACCCAGTAGAAGTAGCACTGTAAAGACATGCAAGCACATGTTGTCACTTGAACTTTGTGAATGCTATATTGGAATGTCACCAGATATGGAATATACATCACAGCTGATTTATCTAAATCTCTCAACACCCCATAAATCTGAAACATAAAGAGGGCTAAAATGACATGTTACAATTCTTAAAGGTTCCCATTTATTATAAAACCTGAAAACAATATTTCAGTAATGCTATAATCTAATGTTCCTGTTTTCTTAGCATTTGTTGTTTAATCTATTATTCTGTTTTTGCCTTCTGTCAAGTATTAAAACAAGCTTTCTCCTCTTTGTCTCACATCACATCCTGTCATATATTATTACTGTTTTCCTGTCAGCAGATGGACTTGTTCCCAAACATCTCTTTGCCAATAGCCTGCTCTGTGTAAATCATTAGCCACCAGCAAATTATACTTGCTGTATCTCTTCGGTGTTTCATCTTACAGAACAAAGAGTGCTGCCATTTCAAAGTTAGCTCTCTGAGACCCAGTTTCAAGAGGACAACTGCAGATGAATGGAAAAAAAAAGGATGAAAAATCGCAGCTGTAGTCCTCTACATCAGGCCTCCCATTGTCTTTGACAATCTTTTGTGTGTCTCTGGCAGTGTGATTAGTCTCCAGTGAGTGGTTTGATTTGACTGTGATTATTACCATGTTCACTGTGAACTGATAGAGCCCATACTCCACTGAATGTATGATGTCATCACTGTTTGGAAAGATATGGAGATAAGGCCATGTAGGCTGTCTGAGGGGGGCTAATTGTTGGAAAGATTTTAACAGCAAAAGCTTGTGTTTCAAATACCATACAATACTAACTGACAGCTTTATTTATGCTTGATTCTGCTGTCATATATTATAGGACCTCAATAGCAACCACAAGGGGCTGCAGTGTGTTTCTTGTGTAGTACCTTTATTTTGTATCTTTTCCAGTGTGTCCTCTTTGATTCAAGCAGTCTGGTTAGTTACTAATATATACACACACATACATGCATACATACATACATACATACATACACACACACATATATATATATATATATATATATATATATATATATATATAGAGAGAGAGAGAGAGAGAGAGAGAGAGAGAGAGAGAGAGAGAGAGAGAGAGAGAGAGAGTTGTAAGTCAGTTTGTCCAGATACTCAGGTGACATTTCATCCCACGCTTCCTGTTGCACTTGCCATAGATGTGGCTGTCTTGTTGGGCACTTCTCAGGCACCTAACAGTCTAGCTGATCCCACAAAAGCTCAATGGGGTTAAGATCCATAACACTTTTTTCCAATTATCTGTTGTCCAATGTCTGTGTTTCTTTGCCCACTCTAACCTTTTCTTTTTGATTTTCTGTTTCAAAAGTGGCTTTTTTTTGGTGCAATTCTTCCCATAATGCCGGCACCCCTGAGTCTTCTCTTTACTGTTGTACATGAAACTGGTGTTGAGTGGGTAGAATTCAATGAAGCTGTCAGCTGAGGACATGTGAGGCATCTATTTCTCAAACTAGAGACTCTGATGTACTTATCCTCTTGTTTAGTTGTACATCTCTTTCTGTCCTTGTTAGAGCCAGTTGTCCTTTGTCTTTGAAAACTGTAGAGTACACCTTTGTATGAAATCTTCAGTTCAACTCTAGTGTACCGGGAGACCCCCTCAACGGAGGCCCCTCTGCTTCTAGCTCCAGTGGTTCCGGAGACCCCCTCGACGGAGGCCCCTCTGCTTCTTGCTCGGTGGTTCCGGAGACCCCCTCGATGAAGGCCCTTCCGCTTCCCATTCCTCCTCTAGCAGCTCCACCCGCTCCTCCTCCAGCGGCTTTGTCTGCTCCGCCAACCAATTCTTCCATGGCTCTGCTCGCTCCTTCTGAGACTCTTCCTACTGCGGCTCCTCCCACTCCTTTTTCTGAGACTCTTCCTGCTGCAGCTTCGCCCACTCCACCTCCTGCGGCTCCACCTGCTCAACCTCCTGCGGCTCTGCCCATTCCACCTCCAGCGGCTCCGCCATATGAGTCTTCTGCCGCTCCGCCCTCCGAGCTCTCTGTGGCTCTGCCCACTCTGCCTCCTGAGACTCAATTTCCTAAGCCTACTGTGGCTCCGCCCGCTCCTCCTCCTGTGGCTCTGCCTCCTCTGGCTCTGCCCCCTGCAGCTCTGTCTCCTGAGCCATCTCTGGCTCTGCCTCCTGTGGCTCCGCCCCCTGAACTCATAACACCATGGCCTCCAGACCCTCTGCCAGTGCTCACAGCCATGGAGGCCGTTACCCAGTCTCTGCCACTGCTTCTGGCCACTGAGGCCATTCCCCTGCAACTGCCAGCACTCCTGACCACGGAGGCTGTTACCCAGTCTGACGCCTGCCCCACCCCTTTCCTGGATCCTAATCCCTGGCCACCAGACCCTGTCTCTTTCCTGGAGCCACTTCAGGACCCTGCTCCCTTCCTGGAGCTGCCTCTCTGGCCTCCAGACCCCGCTCCCTTCCTGGAGCCGCCTCCTTGGCTGCCAGACCTTGCTCCCTTCCTCGAGCCACGTCCCAGGCCTCCGGACCCTGCACCCTTCCTAGAGCCACCTCCCTGGCCGCCGGACCCCGCTCCCTTCCTGAAGCCACTTCCATAGTCACTGGCTCCATCATGGACTTTTGTCATTTTCTTTTTTTGGGCTTCAGGAGCTGCCCTTTAAGGGAGGGAGGGGAGAGGTTTCTGTCACGTCATTGTTATGTTTTCTCCAAGGACTTTTAATTTGAAGAGACTCTTATTTTGAAGTTTTTTGTCTTCCTCTTATATCTGTCTTCCTATCCATTGCCCTAATTGTATTCTAGGTGTTCCTTGTCTCCTTGTAAGCCCTAGTGTATATATATCCTCTTGTTTTTTTCCAGTGTCGATTCTTGTTTGTATGTAGAGTGTAGTAAGCTAGCATACTGCTGTTAAATTTGTTTACCTTCATAGATGTATTCTCTTCTTTTGTTTATTATTAAACGTTCTGCATTTGGATACCTTCATAGTTGTATTCTCTTCTTTTGTTTATTATTAAAAGTTCTGCATTTGGATCCTAACTCTCTTGCCTCATCACTGCACAAATCATGACAACACCGATCAGCCACAACATTAAAACCACCATCCTAATATTGTGTAGGTCCCCCTCGTGCAACCAAAACAGCTTGATTTACTATTTATAGGTATGTGTTTGAGTAAAATAAACATTTTTGTTTTATTCTATAAAGTGCTGACAGTATTTCTCCCAAATTCCAAATAAAAATATTGTCATTTAGAGCATTTATTTGCAGAAAATGACAACTGGTCAAAATAACAAAAAAGATGCAGTGTTTTCAGACCTCGAATAATGCAAAGAAAACAAGTCCATATTCATTTTTAAACTCAATACTAATGTTTTAACTTAGGAAGAGTTCAGAAATCAATATTTGGTGGAATAACCCTGATTTTCTGTCACAGCTTTCATGTGTCTTGGCATGCTCTCTACCAGTCTTTCACATTGTTGTTGGGTGACTTTATGCTACTCCTGGTGCAAAAAAGTCAAGCAGCTCGGCTTTGTTTACATTTTACATTTACATTTATTCATTTGGCAGACACTTTTATCCAAAGCGACTTACAAGAGAGGAAAACATAAGCGAATCATCTTAGGAGACAGTGGTATAAAAAGTGCTGTATTACAAAGTATCACTAGCATCATAATAGTATTCAAAATAGAATAAAGTGCAACAGAAATTTTATTTATTTATTTATTTATTTTAATGACTGGTTAAGTGCTCATGGAAAAGATGTCTTTTTAGTCGTTTTTTGAAGACAGAGAGTGAGTCAGCTTCACGGATGGAGTTGGGAAGGTCGTTCCACCAACGTGGTATGATGAAGCTGAAAGTCCGGGAAAGTGTTTTGGTGCCTCTTTGTGTTGGTACAACAAGGCGACGTTCCTTAGCTGACTGCAGACTTCTAGTGGGCGCGTAGCTCTGCATAAATGATTTTAGGTATGCTGGAGCAGACCCAGTAACAGTTCTGTATGCCAGCATCAGAGCCTTGAATTTGATACGTGCATCAACCGGTAGCCAGTGGAGAGAGACAAGGAGTGGTGTAACATGTGCTCTCTTTGGTTCATTAAAGACCAGACGTGCTGCTGCATTCTGGATCATTTGGAGAGGTCTAGTTGCACATGCAGGGAGGCCTGCAATGAGAGCATTACAGTAGTCCAGTCTAGTTATGACAAGTGACTGGACAAGCAGTTGTGTGGCATGTTCAGAGAGGAAGGGTCTTATCTTCCTGATATTGTAGAGTGTAAATCTACATGATCTTGCAGTCTTTGAGATGTGGTGTGTGAAATTTAGTCTGTTGTCGATGGTTACCTCTAGATTTCTGACCGATTTGGAAGGCGTTACTGTAGTTGCACCCAGCTGTGCGGTGATGTTGTGTTCAACATCAGGGTTGGCTGGAAAAACAAGGAGTTCAGTCTTGGCTGGGTTGAGTTGCAGGTGGTGCTCCTTCATCCAGGCCGAGATGTCCGCCAGGCAGGCAGAAATTCGAGCAGTCACTGTGGTGTCGTTGGGCTGGAAAGAAGAAGTAGAGTAGAGTTACGTGTCATCAGCGTAACAGTGGTAAGAGAAACCATGTGCTTGAATGATGGGTCCCAGTGATGTTGTGTATATAGAGAAGAGAAGTGGCCCAAGCACTGATCCCTGAGGTACCCCAGTAAGTAGCTGATGTGTCTTGGATACCTCACCTCTCCAGGCTACTTTGAAGGACCTACGGGAGAGATAGGAATTAAACCAGTCAAGCACAGTTCCTGTGATGCCCAGCGAGGAAAGGGTAGAGAGTAATATCTGATGGTTGACTGTGTCAAAGGCTGCAGAAAGGTCCAGCAGAATCAGGACTGATGATCTGGATTCAGCTTTCGCTCGTCTCAGCGACTCGGTGACAGGCAGCAGGGCGGTCTCGGTGGAGTGTCCACTTTTAAAGCCTGACTGATTGTCATCCAGCAGCTTGTTCTGTGAGAGATAGGCAGAGATTTGATTGAAAAATGCCCTTTCAAGTGTTTTGCCATGAATGGTATGAGAGAGACTGGTCTGTAGTGTTCTATTTGTGTGGGATTAAGTGTGGGTTTCTTCAGCAGCGGGGTTACTCGAGCCTGCTTAAATGTAGTGGGAAAAGTGCCTGTAAGTAGAGATGTGTTAATTATGTGTGTGAGTGCAGGTAGGATGGACGGAGAAATGGCCTGGAGAAGGTGGGAAGGAATGGGGTCAAGGGAACAGGTGGTGGGGTGGTTGGATAGGAGGAGTTTAGGGACCTCAGTGTCATTCAGAGGAGTGAACATGGAGAAAGAAGAGTTGCATACAGGAGACAGGTGTTTGACAAGGTGTGGTGCTGAGAATGTACTGCTGATGGCTGCAACCTTATTAGTAAAAAATGTGGCGAAGACATCTGCTGTCAGTGATGTGTCAGGCGGTGGAGGGGGAGGGCAGAGAAGTGTGTTGAATGTTCTAAACAAGCTGCGAGTGTCTGTGGTGCTGTTGATCTTGTTCTGGTAATAGGAGGTTTTTGCAGATTTGACATTATCTGAAAAAGTTGCAAGCAGGGACTGATATTTACCTAGATCTGCTGGATCTTTAGATTTCCGCCATCTCCTCTCAGCTGCCCTAAGGTCAGTCCAATGTTCACGAAGGACGTCAGATAACCAGGGGCTGGGTGGTGTAGCACGTGTTGGCCTAGTGGAGATAGGACAGATGTTGTCTAGACAGGTTGTTAAAGTAGAGCTTAGTGTGTCTGTGGCAGTGTTTACATTAAGCGTGGTAAATATATTTTGTGTAGGAAGAGATGTAGAGACAGCAGTGGAAAGGCAAGAGGGTGAGAGGTAACAGAGGTTACGGCGAAAGGAAACCAACGGTGGAGTCTGTTTTAATGTAGATGGGAGTGTCATGTTGAATTGAACAAAGTAGTGATCAGAGACATGTAAAGGAGTAACAAGAATATTTGAGTTGGTACAGTTACGTGTAAAGATGAGGTCCAGCTGGTTGCCCGATCTCTGAGTTGCTGTGGTGTGTAGTTTTTCCAAGTCAAATGAGGCCAGGAGAGTATTCAATTCAGTGGCCTGGGGCTTGTCTTGGTGTATGTTGAAATCACCAAGAACCACAAGTGTCCTACCATCCTC
Source organism: Myxocyprinus asiaticus (assembly GCF_019703515.2). Lineage (NCBI taxonomy): Eukaryota > Metazoa > Chordata > Actinopteri > Cypriniformes > Catostomidae > Myxocyprinus > Myxocyprinus asiaticus. The sequence continues at coordinate 43,605,606 of NC_059345.1, forward strand.
CGGCAAGGAGGACAGCAGGACATCCAACTCCTCAAGAAAGTTTGTCAGCTGACCTGGAGGGCGATAGATGACAACAACATGGATTTTTGTGGGTTGCATTGTAGTAATAGCATGGAATTCAAAACTACTATTGTTACATAGTGAAGAGTGTGGTGAAAAAGTCCAGTTGTTATGAATGAGCAAACCTCTTCCCCCACCCCTACCGGTGTGTCGAGGGGTGTGAGAGAAGGAGAAGTTGTTGGAGAGAGCAGCAGGTGTTGCTGTATCCTCTGGACGTATCCATGTTTCTGTCAGTGCCAGGATGCTGAGGGTGGACTGCGTGGCAAAGGCCGGAATGAAGTCAGCTTTGTTCACAGCTGACTGGCAGTTCCAGAGTCCCACTGAGAAAGAGAGTGGAGCAGGTGCTGAAGTGCAAAGTGGCCGTAGGTTGTGTGGGTTGCATTTGGTCTTGCATCGATATCGTGTAATCGGTCTGTAACAGATAACAGAGATGTGCTTGAAGGCATGTGTTATTCGTGAAGTAGACGTGTTAGAATATAGAAGGAAAATAATAAGAGATACAATAACAAGATACTTAAGTGCTATGGTGGGTGGCGCCTTGTCGGTGTCCTTGCTTGGTGGACTCGCACAGGTAGACTCGCTGGTCTTTACCCAAATAAAGGGGTTCAGGTCTGGAGATTGGGCTGGCCATGACAGGATCTTGATCCGGTGGTCCTCCATCCACACCTTGATTGACCTGGCTGTGTGGCATGGAGCTTTGTCCTGCTGGAAAAACCAACCCTCAGAGTTGGGGAACATTGTCAGAGTAGAAGTAACCTCAACACTAATCCTCCACCTGGTCGTCTAATGGTTAGACAGAGACCTGGAGAGGTCTTCAAGCCACAGTGTCTCGCACCCACTTCAGCAAGGCTGGAATTGGGCAGATTCGTCTTTGCGAAGGACGTATGAATCAAGCTTATCCTGGAAGAAAACTTACTTCCTTCTGCTCTGACAATGTTCCCCAACTCTGAGGGTTGCCCTCACGCATCGATAAGCCTTGGGCGCACAATACCCTGTTGCCAGTTTTTGGTTTGTCCCTCCTCGGACTACTGTCAGTAGGTACCACTGCTGACCAGGAGCACTCAACAAGCCTTACCATTTCAGAGATGCCCTGATCCAGTCATCTAGCCATAACAATTTGGCCCTTGTCAAAGTTGCTCAGGTCTTTACTCCTGCCCATTTCTCATGCATTCAACACACTGACTACGAGAACTGATTGTTCGCTTACCATCTAATCTACCCAGACCTTGACATGTGGCCTTGTTAGGAGATGATCAACGTTATTTGCTTCACCTGTGAGTGGTCATAATATTTTGGCTCATTCGTGTATACATAATATTAAAGTTTTAATATTTAAGCCAGCGGCTGATTTTTTGTAGGTCTCCTAAATGCATGAAATGGACTGTTGCATTTCATCTTGCATGCCAAAGCTCCAGATAGTCGCCAGTTAAAGGCCACTCTGTGTTGTCATGACATAATTTTCCTGCAGCTCCAGATAATGTGATAATGTTGTTTCTATTTAACTCAGAAAGTCTGAATTTTCAAGTTCCTACTTGATAAAATGCAATGGAACACCACTAGATGTCGGAATTTCAACTTGGAAACTCGGAAATCCTCAATTCTGATTTTACAGAGATAAAAGTATGTGATGTAGATCAAGCATGTTGGCATCCATGCAGAAATGCAAAGTGAATGATACATATTTACTTTTAAGCAAATAAAAATCACCAATAAGTCAAAATTACCACATTCCATGATAATAAATGTATAGCAAAGGTTTGCTGAGACAGGTGTGTAAAATACTTTCTTTTGATAATTGTGCACCTGTACAACAAAAACTAACATTGCATAGCATTGTTTATCTTCTGTAATGTTGTTGCTAGGAAATGTTTGCAGAGACAGGCGTGTAAAACACAGTAAATCAAACTGCCTTTTGATAATGATACACCTATAGAACAAATGCTAGCATTGCATATTATTGTTTATCTTCTGCAGTTTGCTTTCTAGGAGACATCTTTGTTGACAGTCGAACACATGCTAAGCTAACGGGAGCATTGCAGTTTTGTTTCCGTATGCATACACATTGGGCAATGAAATGCCTTTATGGTCAGAGATCTTAGATATCAAGTACAAATATTCCACATCTGACTTTAAATAGTACGCATCATTCACATTGTATTTACAGCTCAGTTGATTGGCTCAAAAACTTTTCGTAACCACAACTGAGTGTCTATGAGTAAAGATGGCAGCAAGAAGGTTGTGTACTTGTGGGTGACCTGCTCCATCCGAGCAACTGCCATTGAGATGAATGGGGATGCCAGCAGTTAGCTTTCTCCAGGTATATTAGATCTTCTTGGTTTGATCTTTGTTCCTTCCCTGATTGTTCACACCTGTTCTTTGTTATCCCATTAGTCTTTTTGAATCTTATTCAAATCTTATGAGTAAGATTTACTTATGAGTAAATCTTATTCAAATCTTATGAGTATTTAACCCTTTGAGTTTTCTGGTGTCAAGTTTTGTGAATTTATGTTGTTCTTGTAGGTTAATATACAAGTATCTTTGTTCTTGTGTAATCTTTAGTAATCTTGATTAATTATTTGGCTTCTACAATCTTGATCTTCACGAGCAATTTTTTGTGGAGAAAAAAAAAAGAAAGAAATCAGTTTGATGCCCACGTGTCACAGTTTGTGGGGCTTTTCACATACATTTCCTGATGACAGGTGGAAAGCATTTAACTATGCTCTGTGAACCATTGGCACCCTTAGGGCAGGCAAGTCACTTTACTTAAAACATAAAGAGCAGTCAATAAAGTGTCCATGCATGCTATATTACCCACACTGGAATTTTATGTTGTAAAATTCAGTCCCTGAATCTGAGGTTTGTTATTTTGCTCCAAATTATGTTGCTCCATACATAAAACAGTTCTTATCAAGAAAGCTCTTTTTTAATCTTCTAAAGTTTCACTAATTTGATGTTGTTCAAATGGCTGTTATGGTGTTTAGATATTTATATCATCAAGGAATTGTTACAAACCATTTACATGGAATTAGGTGACATGTGGCTAAATGTTTGCTGTAAATAAGCTTAAACTAGCTGAAACCCAAACCTTATCCAACAGCTCAGATGTAAACAACACTTGGACCTGGTTTTAATTTTCTTTCTCAGCCTCTGTGAGTGGGGATGTTAATTTAAGAGTTTTAAGAGTGTGTCTCTACTGTCTATTTGAATAAAAATGAATCTGACCTGAGTGTTAGAGACACCAGGCAGCCAAAAGCATTGGCAAGCAATGGCAATAATATGGCCAGAGTGCATGTGAGATGCAGGAATGTACTAGACTGATGACGGATTTAACAGATACTCTCATTCGCACTCCCAGGTGTCTACGTGAGGGGATCTTGCTGGACCAGGCACAATCAAGCATAATCTCTGTTAATGTCTCCCCCCAGTCCTCTCTCTGGCTGGGCTCCATGCAGTGCTATACCTGCTTGAGGTAACCTTATCCCTGAACTTGCTTTGGATGCCCCATTAGGTGGAACAGTAATGCTTTCTGCACATGTGCATGGGTGGAGGTGGATATTGTGGTGCTGGAGTTTTGAAGCAGCAGGAGTCTGAGGAAGGAGAATAAGAATGGATGAGGAACAATTCTAAATAAAACAGATTGTGGTGATTTAAAAAAAAAAAACAAAAAAAAAAAAAACAGCCCAGAACCCTATATTTTGCTTTGATCCAGGCAGGATGGGATTAAGGGGTGCAGGAAACAGAAAATGGAGTGAAAAGGACACATACACACACAAACATGCAGTTGCAGCTTGCAGAGAGCTTGTTTTTCACCTTGACACTTTATTTAAGCTGCACAAGTGCAGGCATGCTCAAAATGATTTGTTTGCTCAGTGTCCAAAATACGGGTTTCTCTGTAGCCGCTAGGTCTAGAAGGTAACTGCTTTAAGTAATTATTATGAATGAGAGACAGAACAAACTAGAAAAGTGTTCCAGCATTGAACAGATTTAAAACTATAGTTCACTGCAAAATTAAAATTCTGTCATTATTTACTCTTTATATTCTACTCATGTTGTTCCAAACATCTGTGACTTGGAACACCAAATGAGATGGTAGTATGTTAGACTTAGACACCATTCACTTACATTGTATCATTTTTCAATACAATGGTGTATCAAGTGAATGGTGATGGTTGTCATTCTTCCTAACATATCCTTTTAAGTTCCACAGAAGAAAGTCATACAGGTTTAAAACAAAATGAGGGGGTGACATCATGACGAGGGAATTTTCATTTTTGGGCGAACTATCCCGAGAGAGCCAAGCATGCTAAGAGAGCCAAATATTTGATAAATTGGGTGAAAACACAGATTGTCAGGATGACAACCACAAATGAAGATTGAAAGATAGTGAAAAGGAAATAAGAGAGGGTTTCGCTCAGTGCCAAATATGGGTCAAGCTCGACCATGACCTTCCAATGCTGCAGATGTTGTGCTCTTTGAAGCACATTCTTACCATCCTAGAGGGAGACTACCAACACAGGTGTAGACATACTGTCCCGTGCTCCATAATTTATGGCAAAGGAGTGCCTGAGGGAGTTATGGGAGAGGGGTTTTCCCTGTCAGAATGAGATCCTGGCTGCTGGCAACAGCCTTGGACTCGACATCCAGAGAACTGATGTAGATAAAGTCATGAGCGAAAAACGTGTCTCATGTATACACATACCCTCAGGCTGTCAAACTTGGAGTTGCATGTTCTGCACTAACAGTCCAGCTCACCATAAACAGCTCTCACAACCCAACAGACTTTATACCTGTGTGTGGCTCCTTCAACCCGCTGAATCATTAAATGTTTCAAGAATGGTGTCATCACACCAAAGACAAATCATACTAGACCATGCCACTGGGGGGAGATGATGAGCAGCTAAAAGAGGTGTTAAAGACAATTATATAAAATCTATCTATCCATCCATCCATTGTCTAGAACGTTGTTCAGACTTTCATTTAAAATGTACCTACAATTTACCTTTGAGACTATTGTCTCAAAACATTATAGATACTGAGATATCCATTTTGACAACTTCCCAGTGTGACAACTAACCCTGGTCTCTCCCCCCCATATACTGTGTGTGTGTGTGTGTGTGTGTGTGTGTGTGTGTGTGTGTGCATATATATATTTGCATTTAGAGACTTTTCCCTCCATGATTCCCATATCACAAGATCAGTCAGCAAATATACAGTATGACAGCAAGCTGGTCTGTAGGGAAAACAGAAACTTGTAATATACATACAATATGTGCTGTCATTTAAGTAAAATGATGGCATCTTGGAACAGAGTCTAATAAGTTAAAATAAAAAGCTTGGCCCACCTGACAGCTGTCTAAATGATGGCATGTCTGGTGAGGACAGGTCATGTCCTCAGCTGTTTGTTTCTCAGGGAAAGCAAACTCCAAATCTCAAATCTCTGCCCACTTTTCATCTGATCGCTGATGGCAGGCTTAGCGGGATCCCGTTTGTTTTTTAATAATGCCTTTAGGTGACACTCCCTTTCTTTAATCTTTCTTTCCGGTGAGATCAAATCCTCACTATTATCCAGTGCACCTGTCGATGTCTGTGTGTCCCTAGATGTCTGATGGAGAGAGAGAGAGAGGAAAAGTAAATCATTATGCTAGGTTACATTGTCTATAAATTGTCTAGTAAATAATGTCTAATGAAGTGGAACACTGGAGAGATGAGCTGGCGCATCTGGTGAACTGTAGTTCATACACCTGGCAAAATGATGAATCAGACCAAATGGCATGCATTATTTTGCACAGCAATTTGGAACGTGTAATTTCCTACAATTGTTTTGTATCTTCAAACCCGCCCAACCTTACTTGAGTGACGATTAGAGATACTATTCCATCCAGTCACACCCACAGTTCGTTAATAGGGTAACAGATTCAAGTGAATTCTCTGACACCAATATATTTGTGTCATCCCATTCTGCCAATCACTGCTTCAGTACTCCTTGAAGGAGCTAATGAATGCTTTGCTACTGTACCTAAAGGCAGTTCACCTTGCAGGATGGTTAGGATCTCTGACCCTTGCTCCATAAACCGGGCTGCTGTCAGCACATTTTAATCCTGACAGTGATGAGAAGAACTCCTGGAATAGCATTTACACAACACACTCTACACCCACAGGCTTACTGATGTGTATTGAGAAACAGGTAATATCTCCCATCCAGCACGATTTTGGCAGGCGCTGAATTATGAATAAGAGTGTTGTTATAAGCTACTCTGCATGCAAATTACTTTTATTAACTTCTTGTTTATGTTACTGTTGATTGCGAATAAGACTTTCTTTAAATGCAACAGTTCTATAAACAACTTAATAGGTAAAGTTTGTCAAGAAAAACTTTGATGTTAGCCAGGCAAAGACTTGTTTAAAGTTGTTTTTAAAGTTATAAAGAACTTACAGTCAGACAGACTGACATTGCATTACTAAATGGTTGCAAGGGTGTTCTGGCTGGTTGCGATGTATTGCTAGCTGTTCTCGCTGATTGCTGGGGAGATGGGTAGGATGTTGGTGGCCATTGGAGAAGGGACTGGGAAGCTGCAGCGATCTCGGACCCCTCCTGAGGAGCTGCAGTGAACACAGGCACTTCCTGGGGAACTGTAGCAGATTGGGGTCCCTTCTGGAAAGCTGCAACGAACACAGACGCCTCCTTGGGAGCTACAGCGGACTCTGGCCCCTTTTGGGAAGCTGCAATAAACTTGGACCCAGTGAACAAAGGCGCCAGGACCTGTCTCTTCCTCCTCCACTTCAGAGTGGCTGGAAGAATTGCAGCGGACTCCTGGTGGTCAGCGGCAGACTTGGGCGCCTCCTGGCAGTCAGCGGCAGACTCGGGCGCCTCCCGGCGGTCAGAGGCAGACTCTGGCATTTTCTGGCAGACAACAGACAATAGACTCAATTAGTGAACAAGTCCATCAGGCAGACCCGAGGACAACACCGGGAATTCCGAAGCATACTCCTTCATGACGTGTCCTCCTGATGGAGATTGAAAAGCTTTTCAGCATGGAACGCTCTTCTGACAGCAGGAGAAAAGGTTTTCAAAAAAACTGCCCATGATTCCCGCTGGGGCCAGTGTGGCCAGATTGTTCTGTCATGCAGGACACAATCAATGGGCTTTTATTATCAAAAAATCAAAACAGAAACAAAAACACTCACAATGGAGAAAACAACAGAAACAAGAAACTACAAAATGGTTCTCAAATGTAAACAAACACAAGACAGACTGCAGCAAAACTTGAATGAACCAAACAAGTGAAACAAGTGAGACATGAGGGTAGAGGATTCGATATATAGGGAGGATAACACCTTAGGAACAGATGAAACCAATTAACATGATGAGGACTAAACAAGGACTAGATCAGGGGTTGTGGTTGAGGAAAACAAATAAAATCAAATCCCTTTATTGTCACTCAAAAATATACACAAGTGCAAAAGTGGGTGAAAGTCTTGGGTGCATTTCCGAGCAACATAGCAGTCATGACATTGATGAGACAACCAATTTACAATAAACATCAGATTTATGCAACACAATTTACAAATAATAATATACAATGTACAGTATACAATACACACAATATAGAACACACATACACAATAAAAATAGAATAGTATATATAAAAATAAAAATAGTAAATATAAAATATACAGTAGGTTGTATTGTGCTGTATTGACATTCAGGCTGTTGGTTGATAGTCAGTTGCCGGTGTGTTGTTAAGAGAGAATATAATTTATGCAGTCCAGTGTAAGATTTATAAAGCATGCAGAGTTGGGAGAGCACATCGCACAAACAACGAACAAGCCATGTGCTCAGACACACTACTGACACACACAAACCAAAACTGACAGAAAAGGAAGGGGCAGTCCAGACAGAATCATGACAGTTCTACTGTGGTGACTGTTTTTCACAGTTAAGCCAGCTATCATCATGCAAAAACGCTCTCCAAGTAGTTGCGTCTCAATTAATTTGAGAATTGCATCTGAGAATATTAATTTTAGTAGTCATCCCCACCATCTGACTAGTCGGTTAATTGAACAACCTGACACATCCCTAGTTGCTAGAGCCCCTTTCACTCAGAGATCCCGGAAATAATCTCAGAAAAGTCGTTCCGGTAACTGTTCTGGCACTGCAAGATTTTGTTCATTCACACTGCCCCAGCTTTTCTGTAATCTTTGCTCGCATTTACACACATTCCGAAAAAAAAAATCACATTTGTGGGGGTAACCCTAAGCCTCTCTAGCCAGCCTCTAATCGATCAACTCTACCCTTGCCATTTCGTCTGGCATTTGGCTGGGCTTGTCGGGCCACGTGGGCTTTATAGAGTTCATCAAAACCGAAGCCCTAACTCAGCAAGTGAACTAAGGGCAGGCTATCCTGAGGGTGGGAAAAAGCTTCACATTGCTGAATAGAGCCTCAGGATGCACAGTGCTGGTGAATGCATTTCCCAGCAACCTAACAACCCAGCAACAATGAGCCACTGTTCAAACTCATCAGGATGCTTCCAATTTCTTTTATTGGCCAAGATTGTCTAAGAAGTAAGGATGTGTATTAATAAATGCAGGAAAGTAGTTTCCATTAAATGAAAAAAAAAAGTACATATTTGGTTTTGACAGTAATGACTGTTTGCAAATACTAAAACTGTAAGTGTATAAAGGCTGTCTTAAAGGCTGTTCACCAGTGTTGATCTGAGTGGTAAGTGAACTGGCCTGGGTGCTCTCCCTCACAGTTGGAGGTGGGGTACTGTTGCATGTGGGTGTGGGGTTATGGGTGGATTGAGGTGGTGGTGTACACCCAGTGCTCCATACTATAGATGCTGTCTGTTAGTGGTTCTGCTTTTCCACTGATCTTAATTCTTTTTTTTCTTTTTTTCTTCCCTTTTTCTCCCCAATTTAGAATGCCCAATTCCCTATGCGCTCTAAGTCCTCATAGTGACGTAGTGACTCACCTCAATCCGGGTGGCGGAGGACGAATCTCAATTGCCTCCACCTCTGAGACCGTCAATCCGCACATCTTATCACGTGGCTTGTTGAGCGCATTACCACGGAGACATAGTGCATGTGGAGGCTGCATGCTATTCTCTGCGGCATCCACGCACAACTCACCATGCACCCCACCGAAAGCGAAGCACATTATAGCGACCACAAGAAGGTTACCCCATGTGATTCTACCCTCCCTAGCAACCGGGCCAATTTGGTTGCTTAGGAGACCTGGCTGGAGTCACTCAGCACACCCTGGATTTGAACTCACAACTCCAGGGGTGGTAGTCAGCGTCTTTACTTGCTGAGCTACCCAGGCCCTCCCCCCCCCCCGATCTTGATTCTAAAACTATTTCTGAATGGTCTCCATCCATATCCTAATCTGTTTTCTCAAGTGCTGTTCCTTTAGAAACCTCATCTTATATAAATCAACCTCACAGGTGGTGGTGGTGTTAGGGTTCCCTCTCCTAAAAATCCCAAAGTGTCATATATATATATATATATGTACAGTGTATATATGCAAAGGTGGAAAGTAACGAATTACAACTACTAAAAATGAAGTATTCAACTTCGCTACAATTATTTTTCACCACAATTACAAAGCACACACACACACACACACACACACACACACACACACACACAGAAAAACCCCAAATATTTCTGAATTTTTGGGAAGAAGAAAGTTATAAGCGCTAAATTTGTTTATAAACTAAAACGCACTGTGCACGGCACGATGGAAGCCCGCAGGGCACAGCAGCTCTCATAAACTGCCACCAGTGTCCTCTTTTCTCTAACTTCTTCAAGACTTCCAGCCCTGTCACTATATAAGAACTGTAATATTGTGATTTTCAGCATATTTAATTTTATTCTGGAATGGAGCCGTTCATTCAGGTACAAGGGAACCATCTTAACATGTTTAACCACTAATCAAACTTCAGTCGTTTTTAAGGTAGACAATATTTTAACTGTGTCAAACATTAACACAATGTAGTTTGACATATATATATATTTTTTTTTACATCATGATGGTGCTGCGAATGGCCGCCTTGGTGTGGAGCACTTCTATTGTTTTGTTATTTTTGTTTGTAGGGCTTTACTGGTTGTTTAGATCAGTGTTACTAACAGAAATAATTAATAATTCTTTCTTTAGTTATTAATTAATATTGAAATTAATTAATTGAATCTAACTCATTAAAACCTCATATGGGGCTCCAGTAAATGTAGTGTGCTACGTTTAGGAGCAAGTTTGGTTATTAGCAACAATTAATAGTTATCAAAGATAATTATTAATTATTAAAATCAATAGAACATTGATGAGAATCAATGTTAGCTTTTTCAAATCCTTTAAATCAACAATTATCAAAGATAATCGTTAATTGTTAACATCAATGAAACATTAATTAAAATTAACACTAGCTTATTGATCATTCAAATTCAATCATCAAAGATAATTATCAATTATCAAAAATCAGTAGAATATTAATAAGGATTAACATTTACGGGGCACCACCCTGGAATCAGGGACTAATAACCAAATAGTAAAACAGTCTCAATTTCAGATTGTTTTCTTAGGAAAATCGACATCCGAAGAATATCGATTTTCGGGAAAAAAACAATGAATGAAGGTTTGAATCCGAGCACTGACATCCCGTCAGCATGACACAGGCGTATGCAAAACAAACCAAAACACTTCTCTTTGTAATATAAACAAAGTTTATTTATGCAGTAATATCAATTAATAATTAATACAATGCAGTCAATAAACTTCCGACTTACAACTACAAACTAAACAGTGATATGATTAGATATGGAAATAAAATTATCCTATAACACATAAGGTGTGTGTGTGACAGTGTGTGTGACAGTGTGTGTGTGTGTGTCAGTGTGGTTATTACGAGAGAGAGAGAGAGAGAGAGAGAGAGAGAGAGAAGTGACAGCCCTAAAGCCGATTTCGCGATAGTGGGAGAGAAAGCAGCTCTCAGTTTATCACTCAGAGACGCGGTTTTACGAGCGGGGGCTCATAAAAGTCCTGCGTTATTTGACTCTTTAATGGATGAACTCAGTTGGTGTCTCACCCGCGATGGTGAAATTGCACAACAATCCAATTTGGTTGGACCACAATACAGCAAAACAAATTTGTGATAATTAATACCCTGAGTTTTAATAATGAGCGGACATGGTGGTCCGTAAACTGTACAAGCAAAAACCTTGAAACACAAGAATAACACAATATAATATTCTATCTCTGCCTAGACGTAAACCTCTTACTTGAATCGCATGAGGACACAGGTAGAATGTGTTTTCCTCCGTCCTTTAACTCTGACCCGGTTCCTTGAGGCTCGTGTGATGACGGGAGGCCGTTTCTTTGCTCTGTCGACGGGCACAGCTGTTGATTCTCGGCGGGCTGGCGGAGAACTCAGAAATGTCGACTTGATTGAAGATGGAAGAGAAATCTTTAATCTCTTCACTTCTGTAGGCAAACGGATGAAGATGCGAATTGCTTGGCGATCTCCTTCGGATCCGTTAGAGTGTTCGGTTGAACACAGAGTAATCTCAACTCATCCAGCGAGATGGAGATTGTATGGCCACAGTTTCAAGTCGGACGTTACTTCCTTGTGCCACGAGGTTGCACCTGAGAGCAGCAAAGAGCTGCGTCCACACGCTGCAAACAAAGTCGCTGGAAGCAACTCACAAAACATTTCAGAGGTATTTCAACTCTTGATGATGTCATGTTTGAGGGACGTTCTGTTGTGTGCCTCATCCAGTAGGAGTTGAGAGTTCGATCCTTTAGTGAGCAAGGCTTCATGGATTTGTAGTCTGTTTTGGACTCCCTTTGTTTGATTTTGGCACGATTTTTATCAGTAAGATTTACGACTTGGAAGGTGGGGGCTTGAGTTAGGTTTTTACGACTGTTAGGCCTGCCTTTGTCTTCTATGTGAATACATGAGGCCCAACATGTTTGTCCTGTGTTTAGTAATCTTTTTTCAGTCAGTTTTACCAGAGACGAACTGCTGAACATTCGACAGCATACACCAGTCGATATTTTCCTGGATTTTGAATATTCTGACGTTTTTTTTTTGACATTCTAGTTGGAGGCGTGGCTGTGTTGTTTAAACGCGCTAGGAGATGCAGGCAAGGGAGACAAGCAGGCGCGCTGGTCAGGGTCTGTCGGCGCGGCTTTCGAACAACGCTGCCGAGCATTCATCTTGCAAATCTCCGCTCTCTCCCTAACAAAATGGACGAACTACATCTCCTCACCTGCACAAACAAGGACTTTTCAACCTCTGCTGCCTTGTGCTTCACAGAAACCTGGCTGAGTGAAGCCATTCCGGACAGCGCATTACATCTGCCGGGCTTTCAGCTGTTCAGAGCGGATCGCATCGCGGTGTTAACAGGGAAAAGAGAGGCGGTGGAACATGCTTTTACATCAATGAAAGTTGGTTTACAGATGTAACAACGTTAAAGAGGATGTGCTGTCCTAATTTGGAAGCGCTCTTTATTAACTGTAAGACTTTCTACTCGCCGCGGGAGTTTTCCTCGTTTATTCTTGTGAGTGTGTATATCACGCCAAATGCGTGTTTGAACACAGCGCTGCAACAGCTGGCTGATCAAATCACAGACACAGAACAACAATACCCAGACTCAGTTATTATTATTCTTGGGGATTTTAACAAAGCAAACCTCACACCTGAACTGCCCAAATATAAACAGCACATTACATGCCCAACCAGAGACAGAAATGTACTGGATCACTGCTACACAACAATAAAGGATGCATATCGCTCTGTTCCTAGAGCAGCTTTGGGACTATCTGATCACTGTCTGGTTCATCTTCTTCCAACCTACAGACAGAAATTTAAATCAGCTAAGCCTGTATTAAGGACTGTAAAGAGATGGACCAACGAAGCAGAGCTGGAACTACAAGCCTGCTTTGACTGCACTGATTGGAGTGTTTTTGAGGCTGCAGACACCAATCTGGATGAGCTCACAGATACTGTTACATCATATATCAGTTTTTGTGAGGATATGTGCATTCCAACTAGGACTTATTTAACATTTAACAACGACAAACCATGGTTTACAGCAGAACTCAGGCAGCTTCGTCAGGCCAAAGAGGATGCTTACAGTGTTGGGGATAAAGTCTTGTACAATCAGGCCAGGAACACACTGAATAAGGGAATCAGAGTGGCTAAAAGAAGATACTCTGAGAAGCTGAAAAACAAGTTTTCAGCTAACGACCCTGCATCAGTCTGGAGTGGCATGAAACAACTTATGAAATACAGGACTCCTGCACCCAACCCTGTGGTGGACCAACAACTGGCTGACGACCTGAATGTGTTCTACTGTAGATTTGAAAGGCCCAATCTCACACCCCACACCCACTCTGACCTTCATTTCATACAAACACCAACACCTCCTGCAACCCCCCTCCTCACCCCTCCTGCAGCTCAACCTGCACTTGAGATCTGTGAAGATAATGTGAGCCACGTCTTTCGACAGCAAAGGATAAGGAAAGCACAGGGCCCAGATGGCGTTTCACCTGCATGTCTTAGATCCTGTGCTAACCAGCTGGCCCCCATCTTCACACAGATTTTCAATAGATCACTGGAGCAATGTGAAGTCCTATGCTGCTTCAAATGTTCCACTATCATACCCATCCCAAAGAAACCAAAAATCATAGGACTTAATGACTACAGACCTGTTGCCCTGACATCTGTGGTCATGAAATCATTTGAGAGATTGGTTTTGGCCCACCTGAAGAACATCACTGGACCCTTTCGTGATCCCCTTTAATTTGCTTATCGAGCAAACAGGTCTGTGGATGATGCAGTCAAAATGGGATTGCATCATATCCTGCAACATCTGGAGAGACCAGGGACATATGCAAGCATCCTTTTTGTGGTCTTCAGTTCGGCTTTCAACACCATCATCCCAGCTATACTCCAGAATAAATTACACCAACTCTCTGTTCCTTGTCTATCTGTCAGTGGATTACCAGCTTTCTGACGGACAGGCAGCAGCTTGTGAGACAGGGGAAACTCACTTCCAGCACCTGTACAGTCAGCACTGGTGCCCCCCAGGGATGTGTGCTCTCCCCACTACTCTTCTCCCTCTACACCAATGACTGCATCGCCAAGGACCCCTCTGTCAAGCTTCTGAAGTTCGCAGATGACACCACTGTCATCGGCCTCATCCGAGATGATGATGAGTCTGCATACAGAAGGGAGGTTAAACAGCTGGCTGTCTGGTGCAGTCAAAACAACCTTGAGCTGAACACGCTCAAAACGGTGGAGATGATTGTGGACTTTAGGAGGAACACCCCAACACAGACCCCCCCTCACCATTCTAAATAGCACTGTGGCAGCAGTGGAGTCATTCAGGTTCCTGGGCACTACCATTTCACAGGACCTGAAGTGGGAGACCCACATTGACTCCATTGTGAAAAAGGCACAGCAGAGGTTGTACTTCCTTTGCCAGCTGAGGAAATTCAACCTGCCACAGGTGCTGCTGATACAGTTTTACTCAGCAGTCACTGAGTCTCTCCTCTGCACTTCAATAACTGTCTGGTTTGGTTCAGCTACGAAATCAGACATCAGAAGACTACAAAGGATAGTTCGGACTGCTGAGAGGATTATTGGTTGCCCCTTGCCCCCCCCTTCAAGAACTATACTCTTCCAGAGTGAGGAAAAAGGCTGGAAAAATCACTCTGGACCCCACTCACCCTGCCCACTACCTTTTTGAACTGTTGCCTTCTGGCCAACGCTTTAGAGCTCTGAGCACCAGAACAGTCAGGCACAGGAACAGTTTTTTCCCTCAGGCTATCCATCTCATGAACAGATAAACTGCCCCATTGAGCAATAACTATGTGCAATACACAGTTTAGTCTTTCTTATATTTATCCAAGACATCCAACCTCTTCTGTCATTTCATTCCTCTGAAAAAAAAACAAAAAAACATTTGCACTGTACATAACAGATTTGTATTTACACTGTACATAACAGATTGTATTAGATTTGCACTACCCATGTGTATGTACGTATGTGTGTGTC
Organism: Myxocyprinus asiaticus; assembly: GCF_019703515.2. Lineage (NCBI taxonomy): Eukaryota > Metazoa > Chordata > Actinopteri > Cypriniformes > Catostomidae > Myxocyprinus > Myxocyprinus asiaticus. Next base: position 43,620,722 of record NC_059345.1, read on the forward strand.
TATACGTATGTGTATAATTATTTTTTATTTTTTATTTTTTATTGTTATCTATGTCTTGCTGCTGTTTTTGTATTGTTTTTGTATGGTTGTACACTAGAAGCTCCAGGCACCAAGACAAATTCCTTGTATATGTAAGCATACTTGGCAATAAAGCTCATTCTGATTCTGATTCTGATCCTGATATGTCTAAAACAAACTTTTCACATATCTTAGAAGCAAAAATTCCACAGAAATTGACAAAAATATCCCCGAAATTCAAAATATGGGGGCAAAAACTGCCCACACAATGAGTTCCCGTGTTTTATTAATAATATCTGATATAGTTACAATTACATACATTGTGATCTTCTTTGACTTTTCACTGAACATATTTTCTTCCCCCGCCGTCCAGTTCCTCGCACCATAGCGCATACAGACGGGTCCACATCTATCAATCCGCATGAATTCAGTATTGTACTCCCGCGTTATATTCTGTAACTGTTTGCCCCTCTTGTTCAAAATAAACTGTCTTAGCAGGTAACACTCTTGCTCACGGTGCTGTACTGTACTTCCTTGCCCTGTGCTGCTGTTTATCTGTCTGAAAAGCCTCACCTGCTAGAGGCCAAAAGTGTGGAAGGGATGGATGTTATATAAAGAAGGTATGAGAAATCACAAAACATAATATAACCAAATGCTACAATTTACTTAATAATAATATCTCAATATGTTAAATAACTATAATGCTAATTAAGACTTTATTATTACAACTGTAATACAATAATACATATGCAGAACAGCCACTTTTAGCATTTGAATCAATCATATCTCTCAAAATCGACAAAAGGAGGTAGAGCCTTTTCATATTTAGCTCCTAAACTATGGAATAGTCACCCTAACACTGTTCGAGATGCAGACACACTCACTCAGTTTAAGTCTAGACTAAAGACTCATCTATTTAGCCAGGCATACACCTAATTTATCCTTCAGCTCACAATTAGGCTGCTTTAGTTAGGTCTGCCGGAACCAGAAACCAGAAACACTGATCGTGATCTATAACTCTGCAATAAATTGAATGGCATCTATGCTAATATTATTCTATTTGTTTCCCTGTCTTATCCTGAGGTCACCAGAACCGGCCAGATCCAGCTCCATTCCTGCTTCGTGTTGGACTCCACTGCTACGTGTCGCTGAGTGATGATGACTAATAGCAGCCAGTGCCAGCTAAACATCACTTCAGTCTATTACGATGGACTTCAGAGGATGAACTGATGCCAACTCCAACCATAAGACATGGGATACGTCATATGACATTGCCTGAACCTTGGATTTAGGATAGACCTCACCGAAACTACCGGCCAGGTTGAACTGCGATGCACTTAACTGATCTCTAACTACATCACCTCAGTCTAATGATGGACTACACTCTTGAAATGGAATACATAGACTATCAATTAACTGCCAACAAAACCCTTCATCAGCCAACTAACAAGGACAATTGCATCTATATTTACTTCTGCAGTTAATCCAGGATGGACTTCAAAGACATTTGTCATTAATCTTACAGTTCATACAAAATCTTCACTGACCCTTAACACTTACTTAGTTTAATAATTTTAAACCATGACTTGCACTATACATAAGTAATATTGCCATTATATTCATGATGTTAGCCAGAGGGGAACTGGCCCCCACAGTGAGCCTGGTTTCTCCCAAGGTTATTTTTCTCCATTAACCAACATCTTATGGAGTTTTGTGTTCCTTGCCACAGTCGCCTTTGGCTTGCTCACTGGGGATATAAAAACAATTATTATTTAATTACTTATTTTTAAACACAATTCAAAATCGTATTTTATCAAACTACACAATGATGACTCTAAGACATTATAGATATTACAGTTTCATTTTCTGTTAATGCATGATCTTCTGTAAAGCTACTTTGAAACGATGTGTATTGTGAAAGGCGCTATACAGATAAAAATGACTTGACTTGATTTGACTTAAACACTGTGTGAAATGTTTATTTTTGCCTTATTTTATTAAGTTAGCATGTAGGAGTTGATAACAGTTTGCTTAATAATCTCATTCCATATCTGGATAATTGCTGAAATATCATAGATGATAATTTCCTCAATTCTTGAGTACCAAATTAGCACTTTAGAATGCTTTTGTAAGGAATAGGTCACACAGTATATGTTTGCCATCATGAGTAAAGAAAAAATGGAATATCACGGTTTGAAATAAAAATTATTTCAAACCGTAATAATATTGGCAGTTAATGATTTTGACAGTATTTTTGATCAATTTAATGCATCCTTGGTTTCTTTCAAGAAAAAAAATGTCTTTGTGATCTAAAAATGGAAGCCTATATACTATATATAATATAATTTTCATAAAGTAACTTGTAATGTAATTACTTGAGTAGTTTTTCTGCAAACTACTTTACTCTTACTTGAGTCATAATATTCCTTAGTACTTCTTATACTCAAATTAATTATTTATTTAGTAGCAGTACTTTTAAGTAAAAAAAAAAAATCTGTATTCTTTCCACCACTGTATATATGATAGTTGACAGTTTAACACGTAAAAAAAAAAAAAAAAAAAATGTATACAGTAACTTTTTTTTTTTTTCACTTCCTAAACTACAGTATTGGATTTCCCTTCTTCCTGTGACTAAAATTGCCATATACAGTTGAAATCAGAATTTTACACATACTTAGATTGAAGTCATTAAAACAAATTTTTAACCACTCCACAGATTTCATATTAGCAAACTATAGTTTTGGCAAGTCGTTTTAGGACATCTACTTTGTGCATGATATGAGTAATTTTTCCACAAATTGTTTACAGATAGATTGTTTCACTTTTAACTGACTATATCACAATTCCAGTGGGTCAGAAGTTTACATACACTAAGTTAACTGTGAATTTAAGCAGCTTGGAAAATTCCAGAAAATTATGTCAATCCTTTAGACAATTAGACAATTAGCTTCTGATAGGAGGTATACTTAATTGGAGGTGTACCTGTGTATGTATTTTAAGGCCTACCTTCAAACTCAGTGTCTCTTTGCTTGACATCATGGGAAAATCAAAAGAAATCAGCCAAGACCTCAGAAAAAAAATTGTGGATCTCCACAATTCTGGTTCATCCTTGGGAGCAATTTCCAAATGGCTGAAGGTACCACGGTCATCTGTACAAACAATGGTACGCAAGTATAAACACCATGGGACCATGCAGCCATCATACCGCTCAGGAAGGAGACGCATTCTGTTTCCTAGAGGTGAACGTAGTTTGGTGCGAAAAGTGCAAATCAATCCCAGAACAACAGCAAAGGACTTTATGAAGATGCTGGAGGAAACAGGTAACCAAGTATCTATATCCACAGTAAAACGAGTCCTATATCGACATAACCTGAAAGGCTGCTCAGCAAGGAAGAAGCCACTGCTCCAAAACCACAATATAAAAGCCAGACTACAGTTTACAAGTGCACATGGGGACAAAGATCTTACTTTTTGGAGAAATGTCCTCTGGTCTGATGAAACAAAAATTGAACTGTTTGGCCATAATGACCATTGTTATGTTTGGAGGAAAAAGGGTGAGGCTTGCAAGCCGAAGAACAACATCACAACCGTGAAGCATGGGGGTGGCAGCATCATGTTGTGGGGGTGCTTTGCTGCAGGAGGGACTGGTGCACTTCACAAAATAGATGGCATCATGAGGAAGGAAAATGATATGGATATATTGAAGAAACATCTCAAGACATCAGCCAGGAAGTTAAAGCTCGGTCGCAAATGGGTCTTCCAAATGGACAATGACCCCAAGCATACCTCCAAAGTTGTGGCAAAATGGCTTAAGGACAACAAAGTCAAGGTATTGGAGTGGCCATCACAAAGCCCTGACCTCAATCTGATAGAAAATTTGTGGGCAGAACTGAAAAAGTGTGTGCGAGCAAGGAGGCCAACAAACCTGACTCAGTAACACTAGTTCCATCTGGAGGAATGGGCCAAAATTCCAGCAATTTATTATGAGAAGCTTGTGGAGGCTACCCAAAATATTTTACCCAAGTTAAACAATTTAAAAGCAATGCTACCAAATACTAACAAAGTCGACTCCATGATAGCTTCTTCCCCCAAGCAATCAGACTTTTGAACTCTTGATCTCCCACAATCAAAATACATCAGCACTGCACTTTATTACCCTTACTCTTATATCTCACACCGGACTGTCATAAATTATATTATTATTATTATTATATTATGTTCTCTCTTAACAACTGACTATCAACCGACAGCCTGAATGTCAATACAGTACAATACTGTACATTCTATATATATATACTTCTTTATATATTTTTATTTTTTATTGAATAATGTGTATCTGTATAGTGCGTATTGTATACTGTACAGTGTATGTTATTATTTGTATATTGTTGAGTGTAATTATGTGTATAACAGATGTTTAAATTGTGTTGTGTTTATTTGATGTTATTGTAAATTGGTATATGTCTCATCATTGTCACGACTGCTATGTTGATCGGAACTGCACCCAAGAATTTCACACACCATTGCACTTGTGTATATGGTTGTGTGACAATAAAAGTGATTTGATTTGATTTGATTTGAAGTGTATGTAAACTTCTGACCCACTGGGAATGTGATGAAAGAAATAAAAGCTGAAATAAATCATTCTCTCTACTATTATTCTGACATTTCACATTCTTAAAATAAAGTAGTGATTCTACCTGATATAAGACAGGGAATGTTTCCTATGATTAAATGTCAGAAATTGTGAATAACTGAGTTTAAATTTATTTGGCAAAGGTGTATGTAAACTTCTGACTTCAACTGTACATACAGAGAAATTGCATAATAAACATTGCCATTTCTAATCGTTTAGTTTGTGCAGTTACACCAGTTAATACACTAACCTGCAAACTCATCAACGTCACTTTGTTCGTTCTTGAAGAAGTACAAAAACCTTCGTAACTTTTTTGTGTATTTTGACTAGGGCCGCATTCCACGTCATTTTAAACACCCACTAGCTAACTTCCCTAAGCACTTCCCCTCGGGGAATCCCCACCGTCATTTTGGAAGTCCATTCCACTTCGTTAAATGGGCAAGGGAAGTTTCTGTTGAGGGAGCAAGCCTACAGAGATGTATGCTTCAGGCAGCTCCATATCCCACAATGCAACTGGATTGTGAAATCACAGCACAGAATGCACTCAAACTACACCTCCACCACACAACACTAATGCATGATGGAAGTGAAGTTATATCAATTAATCAGTTTTGAAAAGTTATATTGGGATGTAGCATGGGGAAAAGAATTGCACACACAGCTAACAAATACAAAACAAGGAGTTTTATTCTGGTAAAAATAGGTACATTCCCCAGTTAGGTTTCTCTTACATGGAGTAGGGGATACTACAAAAAACAAAAATCAAACCAAACCAAACCAAAAGCAAATGAATGTGCAACAAAACAAACTTAATACGATACTAAATACGGTAGTGGCAAACCTAGACATTAAAAGAAAAACAAACAATTAGCAAGCCACAACCCATATTCACACTCCAAAATAAATACATTAATAAATCACACCAAACATACTCATGTCTTTCCCTTAGTGTGATTAACCCCACACATGTGCTTGACCAGTTCTTAATGTCTGGCTTAATGCTCTCTATACCACAAAAAAGGACACTTACAATAAGCAAACCAAATCACATACATTTGTAAAGCAAAAGAAAGCAACCTTTAAAACCATCTTTAACCTTAACTTTAAAACCAAGGGCTAAAAACAGCAATTTCAACACTGAGTTCACATTTTACAGTTTAAAATTAAAGAACAACCATCATTTCACCAACCTGGAGAGTTTCACACAAAAACAACTTGCATTCTGAACAAAGGCATGGGCCTCGATGTTGCCTGTTTGGAAACACGCGTTCATTTCCCCTAATCAAACAACAGTTCAAATTTATGATATAGATATACAGTACGTGTCAGTAACCTAGTTTCCATCCACTTTTTGCGCTGTTTTGTAATCGACAAAGTGAAAATGTGTAAAAAAATTTTTGAAAAATTTGTCGTCTTCTGCCTGTTTCTTTTCAAATGGCCTTTTAGTGATAAAAATTGTGTGTGTGATGACATCATGTTTAAAATAACACTTTGTTGCATAAGTTTTGTTTATCGCAAAAGAAATCTGCCCTTAAGCCATTTCCATACGGAAATGTGTGTATATCGCTAATTGTGTAGCTTTCGCCTCCCAGATGTCCCTAATTTTAACGACTTTTAACGACCAACTGAATTTGATTGTCATCTAAAATTTATTTTAGTGTCATAATGCAATTTACATTTTCTGAAGAAGCTCAGCAAATGCAATCCAAGGTAAATAGGGTTAGATTTAAAATATCTAAAAGTTTTAAAATGTTCAAAAGCTCGTTTTCTGAAAGTGAACTCAGCATTGGACAAAGAGTTCTGAGAGTTTATAGTCTTGAATAAATTGTAGAACATATCTTTCAGTCATTCAGCCAACTTTTTTCATCTACAGAACAGGGTAAGGCTAATTTAAGTTTGTGTAAAGAAAAGACAATTATATAGGCCTAACAATATTATTTTTTCGTTTGGTAATTAATTTTTGTAATTTAATGCTTTTTGGTAATGTATTTAATTTAATATAGGGAATTTTGCCAGCATTTTTTCAAAAGTAAGCTAAACAATAATTTTATAGAATTGGGCTATATGTTAGCATTCCAAAAATGCTTTTCTCCTAGTATTGTGTATTTATTTTTAATTTAAAACATATTTGTACAAAGAAATGATATGTTATTTGTATTGTGGGCTAATTCCATGACTGCCGTCTATTATTTTGAATGGTGTGGAAAAGCAACGTCATGGTTACTTGCGTAACCTCCATTCCCTGATGGAGGGAACGAGACGTTGTGTCGATGTGGTGACACTAGGGGTCACTCTTGGGAGCCCGAGACACCTCTGGTCTTTGATAAAAGGCCAATGAAAATTGGTGAGTGGTATTTGTATGCCACTCCCCCGGACATACGGGTATAAAAGGAGCTGGTATGCAACCACTCATTCAGGTTTTATGCTGAGGAGCTGAGACGAGGTCCGGCCATTTCAGCGGGTAGTTCAGCGTTGTGGCAGGAGGGACACAACGTCTCATTCCCTCCATCAGGGATAACCATGACGTTCCCTATCTGTCACTCACTCGAAGTCGATGTAGTGACACTAGGGGTCCCTATACGAAACGCCACAACTGGCTGAACTGTGTTACGTGAACTGGCAGTGTGTGATAGATAGAGACAGGCTAATCCAGTCGTGGCCTCTTTTCCCTTTCTTTTTTTCCACTCCCTAAAAAAGAAGGGGGATTATCCGACGGGGCCGCCAGGTCTAGTCGGTGGGTGTCCCTCCCAAGGGGAGAACACCACAGAGACCATACCTCGCCCAAAGAGAGGGGGGGATATTTAAGTGGAAAAATATGTCACATGGTCTTGCCGACCATGTGGAGAGTCTTCAAGGTAGATCCTGCCCAATGGGAGAGGAGTTACTACAAACATGGAGACTGGGGCAGAGGGGCTCTGCCCAAGGAAGATGCAGTTTGCCAACAGGGAAACGAATTAGCGGAAGAAATACATCGCATGGGGTTTGCCTTACAGGGAACCGCCACATGCGGTGCACCTACTCCAGAACAGGACTCTTAGTTAGCACGTGTATTGGGCCGGCAGCGAGTCTCTCCAAAAACTCGACTGCCACAGGGCTCAGAGGAAGTCAACCAGGGACCATAGTTTGTGAACACTACTGGGAATTAATGGCGCATGTCTTCAGCTCAAAAGAGGTGGAAGGCACTATGTGTAAGCGATACACCTGGTTGGCTATCCAGGGCTTATCCGCTTGTATTGCGTGCCACTACCTGGGATGAAACCGGTTCCACCCGGAGGTTGAAGAACCTTGCAAAGGTGTTGGGTGTTGCCCAGCCTGCTGCTCTGCAAATGTCTGTTAGAGAGGCACCCTTGGCCAGGGCCCAGGAGGCCGCTACACCCCTGGTAGAATGAGCTCATAGCCCTACCGGGGGCGGCATGTCCTGGGTGTGATATGCCATAGCTATGGCGTCAATGAGCCAGTGGGCGATCCTCTGCTTGGAGACAGCGCTTCCTTTCTGCTGTGCACCAAAGCAGACAAAGAGCTGCTCAGAGATCCTAAAGCTCTGCGTGCGATCCAAATAGATGCGTAAAGTGCGCACTGGACACAGCAACGACAGGGCTGGGTCTGCCTCCTCCTGGGGCAGTGCTTGCAGGTTCACCACCTGGTCCCTAAAAGGGGTCATGGGAACCTTGGGCACATAGCCTGGTCGGAGTCTCAGGATCACGTGAGAGTAGCCCGGACCGAACTCCAGGCACGTTTCGCTGACAGAGAATGCTTGCAGGTCTCCTACCCTCTTGATGGAAGTGAGCGCAGTCAGGAGGGCAGTCTTCAAGGAGAGTGCCTTAAGCTCAGCTGATTGCAAAGGCTCAAAGGGGGCTCTCTGTAGACCCTGAAGAACTACAGAGAGGTCCCATGAGGGAACGAGGTGCAGTCTGGAGGGATTCAGCCTTCTGTCGCCTCTCAGGAACCTGATAATCAGGTCGTGCTTCCCTAAGGACTTATCGTCGACTGCATCGTGGTGTGCTGCTATGGTGGCAACGTACACCTTCAAGGTGGAAGAGGACAGCCTCCCTTCAAACATCTCCTGCAGGAAGGAAAGCACTGATCCGACTGCACATCTCTGGGGGTCTTCCCATCGGGAAGAACGCCACTTAGCGAACAGATACCACTTAAAGGCATACAGGCACCTCATAGAGGGGGCCCTAGCCTGAGTGATCGTGTCTACCACCACGGGTGGTAGACCGCTTAGGTCTTCTGCGTTCCGTCCAGGGGCCAGACATGGAGATTCCAGAGGTGCCAGATGGTGCCCTGTCCCTGAGAAAGAAGGTCCTTCCTCAGGGGAATTCGCCAGGGGGGGCTGTCGTGAGGAGTGTGAGGTCCGAGAACCACGTCTGGGTGGGCCAGTAGGGTGCTACCAGGAGGACCTGCTCCTCGTCCTCCCTGACCTTGGGTCTGTGCAAGTAGGCTCACTGGGGGAAACGCAAATTTGCGCAGGCCAGGGGGCCAGCTGTGTGCCAGCGCATCTATGCTGAGGGGGGCCTCGGTCAGGGCGTACCAGAGTGGGCAGTGGGAGGATTCTTGGGAGGCGAACAGGTGCACATGTGCCTGTCCGAATCGACTCCAAATCAGCTGGACCACCTGAGTGTGGAGTCTCCACTCTCCCCTGAGGGTAACCTGCCATGACAGCGCGTTCACTGTAGTGTTGAGGTTGCCCGAGATGTGAGTGGCTCGCAGCGACTTGAAGTGCTGCTGACTCCAGAGGAGGAGACGGCAGGCGAGTTGTGAAATACAACGAGAGCGCAGACCGCCTTGGCAGTTGATATATGCTACCGTTGCCATGTTGTCTGTCCGAACTAACACGTGCTTGCCCTGGATCAACGGCCGAAACATCCGCAGGGCGAGCAGAATTGCCAACATCTCGAGGCAGTTGATGTGCCAATGCAGTCGCAGCCCATCCAAAGGCCGGCGGCTGCATGCCCGTTGTAAACAGTGCCCCAGCCCATTTTGGAGGCATCTGTCATGACCACGACGCGCCTGGAGACCAGTTCTAGGGGAACACCTGCCCGTAGAAATGAGAGGTCGGTCCAAGGGCTGAAAAGTCGGTGACAGACCGGCATGATGACCATGCGATGTGTCCTGCGGCGCCATACCCATCTTGGGACTCGAGTCTGAAGCCAGTGCTGAAGCAGTCTCATATGCATCAACCCGAGCGTGGTGGCTACCGCTGAGGATGCCATATGCCCCAGGAGCCTCTGAAAAAGTTTCAGTGGAACCACTTTTTTCTGTTTGAATGCCTTCAAACAGGCCGACACCGACTGGGCGCGCTTGTTCGTGAGGCGCGCTGTCATAGAGACCGAGGAAAGAGATGCTCTGAACTGGGAGGAGCTTGCACTTTTCCCAGTTGACCCAAAGCCCTAGTCGGCTGAGGTGTGAAAGCACCAAGTCCCTGCATGCACACAACATGTCCCGAGAGTGAGCTAGGAGTAGCCAGTCATTGAGATAGTTGAGAATGCGAATGCCCACATCCCTTAACGGGGCAAAGGCTGCCTCTGCGACCTTCGTGAAGATGCGAGGAGATAGGGACAGGCCGAAAGGGAGGACCTTGTACTGATATGCCTGACCCTTGAATGCAAACTGCAGGAATGGTCTGTGTCGAGGAAGGACCGAGATGTTGAAGTACGCATCTTTCAGGTCTACCGCCGCGAACCAATCTTGATGTCGGACGCTCGCCAGAATGTGTTTTTGCGTCAGCATCTTGAACGGGAGTCTGTTTAAGGCCCGGTTCAGTACTCACAGTTCCAAGATTGGCCGCAACCCACCGCCTTTTTTTGGTACGATGAAGTAGGGGCCCCTACTTCAAAACCCCTTCTTCATCTCGGCCGGAGGGACAGGTTCTATCGCGCCCTTCCGTAGGAGGGTAGCGATCTCCACGCACAAGGTAGCAGCATTTTCGTCCTTCACCAAGGTGAAGTGGATACCGCTGAACCTGGGCGGGCGCTTGGCGAACTGAATCGCGTAGCCGAGTCGGATGGTCCGGACCAACCATCGCGACGGATTGGAAAACGCAAGCCACGCATCCAAGTTCCGCGCAAGGGGGACCAAGGGGACAATGTCGTCAGATGTACCGGCAGGTGGGGCCTCGCGGTGGGGCGGAGCTCGAGATGCCACACCACATCATGGCTGTGCTGAGTCTAGGGACATCGAAGCACTTACCTGGCTCCTTGTGACCACCCCCGGAACAGCCTGGGACAGGGGAGAAAGAGGCCTGTCCTCGTAACCCGTGGAGACTGCCACATCGGGGGCAGCTGTGTGCCACAGCTGGGCACTCAGAGGCGGGAAGACCAATCCAGTGAGCGCCAATCCTGCAAGGAAAAACCCGTGGACGGTAGTCGTGATGACGACTGTGCACACTGGGTATGTGACCCAGGGAAGAAGGGAACCGCTCTTTTGCTGAACTGTTGGGTACCGCAGCCACTTGGGCATGCGGCGAAATCAAACAAAAAGGCAACAAAAGATTCTCCACCCGGCCTTCCACCGGGAGATGGAGTGGTCTTCTTACCAGCTCCAGGTGAGTGGGTTTCTTCGTCCCTGGGTCACCCATCTCAGGGGTGCTTTGACGACCTCCGTGGGTTCTTAGCGGCCGACTGTGAGACGGGTAGTGTCTGCTTCCTGTGGTGGGCTCTGCGCCGGGGCCGGGCCGAAGGGGCAGGCTGCGGCGGAGCCGGTGCAGTCACCGCAGGGGGACGCCCTTGGCGACGAGCAAATGGGGTGCGGGATCTTGAGCCGTGCCGGGGCAGGATATGCCGGATAGCCTCCGTCTGCTGCTTCACCGGCGAGAACTGCTGGGAAAAGTCCTCGACGGTGTCGCCGAATAGGCCAGCCTGGGAAATGGGGGCAACAAGGAACCGTGTCTTGTCGGCCTCACCCATCTTAACCAGGTTGAGCCAAAGGTGGCACTCCTGGACCACTAATGTGGCCATTGTCCGCCCGAGAGACCGCGACATGACCTTCGTCGCTCGGAGAGCAGTTCTTTTAGCGCCATGGCTTGGTGGACCTGCAGGAGAGCCATGGTGTGCAGGGCAGAGGCGGCTTGTCCAGCAGCGCTGTAGGCTTTAGCCGTCAGGCTCGACGTGAACCTACAGGGCTTGGATGGGAGCTTAGGGCGTCAGCGCCAGGTGGCGGCGCTCTGCGGGCATAGGTGTACCGTGAGCGCCTTATCCACCGGGGGAATCGCCATATAGCCCCTGGCCACCCCGCCATCGAGGGTAGTGAGGGCGGGGGAACTGAGGAATCGGGGCCAGGCAGTAAAAGGTGCCCCCCACGATTTCGTCAGCTCCTCGTGCACTTCCGGGAAGAAAGGCACTGGAGTGGGGCGTGGGTGCTTTGAGTGGCGCCGCGAGCCCAGGAACCAATCATCAAGCCGCGAGGGTTCAGGGGACAAAACAGTGTACATTATTTTAAAATATTAAAATATTTAAAATGTTACAAGCGTGTTTTAATGGAGACATGTGCTGCGTCGTTCTCTAGGCGTGCGCCATCACAGGCAAGCCCTGCACTCTTTGTTGCCCTTCACGGGATCCTGCTCTCAGTTCTGTGCGTAACTCTCATTAAAACTTTTTCTGAGCAACTTTCGAGCAACTTGTGTCTGATCACTACTCAGGACGGCCACTGAGAATCACATCAGCAATTGACAGTTTACGCTCTTGTCTTGAGTGAAACACTCAAAGCACTGCATTGGCTCATTGGCAACTCAGTGAACGCATTTACATGCAGGTTCTTACAGCGATTATGCTTAATAAGACGACAACACCTGTGGTCATATAAAAGCAATAAACCGCGTTCCTTTATCGGCATAAAGGCCATTAAAGGCTTATGAATAACCTGATCGTCACTGGTAGATTTTTTGCCCATTACTCAGATTTTGCATGCATTGTAAACACCTTATCCCATGTTCTTGCCAGCTTATTCAGTGTACACACGTGTTGAGCGCATGCCTCTTCACAGTTTGACATCAAAAGTATAAAATAACGTGATTATTTCAAATGTCATGTAAACGTGGATTTCTTGCCTTGTCAGATTATTATTTTTTTTTAAATAAGCTGATTTTAGAGAGTACTCAGCATATTGGTGTGCATGTAAACTGCCTCTGAAAACTAGAAAATGCAGCCTATAGAGGCTGTATATGGAGGTAGGATGAAAATAAGGTGCTTTTCAAACTGTACTGATACCAGTTTCTTTAAGAGTTCCATTCATCCAAAAACTCTGTTGGTTAAGCAATTAAGCAGTCTTTGCATGGCCACTACTGAAATAAAATGCTGTCACTGCAGTGAAATCATGTAATTTTTATAGTAAAATATGAAATAATTTTGTAGTTATGCTTGGCTCAAAAATATTTTAGTTGCACTCTGTTGCATTCCAAGAAGCCTGTATGTACTTATATTCAATGTGTTTTCTTTCAAGCTGCTTTTGGTGCAGTAAACTATCTTAAGTATTTTGTCTTTCTTTTTCTTGCCTAAGACACATTAGGGGGAGTATTTTAAGAATCCTGTAAATGTATTTTGAAAAATGCAGAAACGGATCGTTAATTGAATTTCATTGTGAATCGAATAGAATTGAATCGTTCTGAATTTAAATGATTATTTTTTTAATCTAATTGAAAATGTCTCTAATTGAGAAGCATGAATGGAATCGATTCACTTCCAACCCAAAGATTCATATCTCTACTGATATATATATATATATATATATATATATATATGTATTATTTATAATTATTTAAATATATCTATTTATAATTATTTATTCAGTATATATTGAATTATTGTTATTTGAGGGGCTTTCTCAGCAAATATTTATGTATGCTATTAATTTTGATTAATTTGATTATTTAATCTGCATATCATGTAATTAATTCAATACAAAATTTAAATCGATTGACAGCCCTTTTCTTAATATTTTCAATATTTATATTTAATATTTCTTAATCATGATTAACACATTTACCGTTACACATTAACACATTATTTGTCGATATGTCCATCCGGAGTCGTTACACTGACGGACACACCACAACACACACACACACACACACACAAACACAACAGCGATTCCATGTCAATGATCAAGTGATGGAGAAAAGACCTCTTAATGCTGTTTGTTGTACAAAACAAGCCTAGATGGGATTTGTGACTTTACATCCCCTGTTATGTGCAGTTGAATTAATTACCACAGGAGCACGTCAAGTCTTAACTAGGGATTGGCATTTCCGCGTAATTTGGTAGTCGAGTACTCAAACCCACAAAAAATGAGTACCGGATTACAAAACGCATGTAAAAAATAACACGTAAAAATATTGTTCTATTCACAAATGTTACCAAGAATGGTTTCAGAATAAGATAAATTCAACAAACTATGCTTTTCTTTTGGGAAAAAAAAAATTAATTAACAATATGTATGGGATTACTTTTGTGGCAATTGTTTTGAACGTAACGTTTCGAAAAACAAATAAAAATATAAACTGAGAATGAATAAATGCAAACGGAAACTGAAAAATAAATTAATTCAAAGGCAAATATTACACTTTGTTTATCCACTGTTTAAACACTAATTAATTATGAAGCTTTTAACAGATTCTCGCACTTTTACAGGCAAAACCGAAACCAGAGCCCCTTCTAGGTCAACTCTACTTCCAGGTCAAAGAGCTGTCACTCACAATCTCACAAGCCAATGAGAACTCCTCTTTGTTAGCCCTGCCCACACAAGAGTTTTGTGTCAGAACTGCGAATGAAAACTCTGGGAGTGTAAATGAAAACTTTGGAACTTGCTAGTTTTGATTATTTTTATAATTTCATATGGTATTATTCAGAAAAACAAGTGGTGAAAGTTGGCTTTTTATTAAATGTGATCTGCCGGTTTCACACACATACTCCTTTACAAAAATCGATAGTTCATGGCAAATTTGCCACAAATTCACAAGTGATAATTTTCGCATGGAAATGAGCTTTGCGGCAAACTTGCAGCAAATTGTCCATTGTTGCCAAAGGTTTGCTGGTTGCTCACCACTACCGGCAAAAAGCTGCAAACTTCTGGCAAACATTTGCGGCGAATGAAAAGCTCATTTGCATGTGAGAATAACGAGCTGCAAATTTGCGGCAAGTTTGCAACTAGTTTAGATTTTTTGTAAGGGCTGGTCTGATAAACTTGTGAGTTCCTCGTATCTTTAACTCATAAAAGCAGATCCTCATCTGTTGGTTTGCATAACTCCAACAAGAACTGAATACAAATAGAGTAGAATTCAATAAGAATCAAAATATTACTATTATTACCTTGTAATATAACTTGGCTTTGCCTAACACAGATACCATTATATCTTCTTCTCTCATTCAACACCTCGACAACACACATACACAGCGCCCCTCAGTAGAATCAATTCTAACAGTGATATTTGGCAAGAGATTCAGAGGGAAAATAGTGTAATTCAGCGCTTCTCAGGGCAGGCAAATGCAGAAAGGAAAATTAATTTGCGATATTCGAGTAGCTGGTGCAGAATGGGTACTCGAATACTCGTACACATCTCCAGTCTTAACTATCACTAAAACATTGTCTGCAGCAGTTTTCATGAGAAGTTCAAAGCGGTGCTTGATGCTGGCATTGATGCCCTGATGCAAATCATGAATGCG
Organism: Myxocyprinus asiaticus; assembly: GCF_019703515.2. NCBI lineage: Eukaryota > Metazoa > Chordata > Actinopteri > Cypriniformes > Catostomidae > Myxocyprinus > Myxocyprinus asiaticus. Next base: position 43,636,034 of record NC_059345.1, read on the forward strand.
GCTTTAAGATTGCTGTAGCAAAGCAGATACCCACAGTCTGCCAGCTGATTAATATTGTGGAGGGTGAAAGTTTAAGAAATTGAATGCTCATTGCAAAAAATATGCAACCTATGGACAGGCTAGCTCTTTTAATTAGTCAAACTCCCACTTAGACTTTGGGAAACGTTTAATGTTACTTGAATCGGTATTATTTTAGTGCATTTCTTTCTTTATACTTTGGAAGGCTTTGTTTGGAAAATGTTAATAAAGCAAATGAATGCGTTTTGACTGGAAAAAAATTGTATATACAGTATACAGAGTCAAATTTTTTCTACTTTCAATATCTGTGATTAATCGCGATTAACTATGAAAACCATGTGATTAATCACAATTAAACATTTTAATTGACTGAGAGCACTTCTAAATAATGACACATCCTTCCCCATTTACAACCTTATCATAAAGTATATATGCTGTTTGATTGTGGACAATGTTACAATAGGTAAAAATAAATTCTGATGAATACATATGGCACAGTATTTGCTTACATTTGTCTACTGCATGTAAACATTTACCACACGTAAGCTGATGTCACGTCTCGGGTCCCGTATTCATAATAATGATTGTCTTTGCTGTGAACAGTAGATGTGGTATAATTGTGCGGCCATATCAAAACAGAATCGCTGCTCATTCTGACCAATCAGGGTGGAAAATTGGAGACAAGGGGTCTACCCGTAGACTTCTAAAGCCAGGCCAACACGTAGCAACCAATGCATAGCATTTCCTTTGCCTTAGAGCCCTTTCAAAGTGTCCTCACAGATCACACTAACAATCCCTATTGTAACAGTTCATTGGGACACAAATGTAATCCCTTTGAAATTTGCAGTTACTCATGCAAGCGGTGGGAGATATGTTTTCATCATGCTGGTGAGAGGTCTGGTGTGGGGACTGAAGTAACATGGCAAAGGGAATGAAAACTGGTCTATAACATTCTTTAAGTGTTCTTATAGCTAAACTGGTAGAGCACAGGTCAGTGAATGCATGGATAGCTATCCGATCATAAAAGACTAATTGTAAATGCCCTCCAAGAGGCATTTAAGACAGGTGCTTTGAGATGCATACAAGACATGACAAGTATAAATGATCCATTTATAAATTCATTTAAAAAAGACCAAGTATAAATGCATCTGGTTCAGGCCTATGTACATATGTACTCTTCTGAAACTGAGCAATGCAAAGCCTACCAGAGATGAGTGTTTCTTTTCATCAAGCAAATGTGTTAACTGACACAAAAATATAATGGCATTGCACATATCAAATGCAGCAAAATTTCACTGCCTAGCATTAGCATTGTCACAGAAGTGAATTCCGTTATATTTACATATAGCATGGGAAAAGTACATCAGATTTGGATCAGTTTTGTGGAAAATGTGCATGTTCAGTCAGATAGCAGTCTGATCAGTCAAGACTCATGAATCAATTTAGTGTAAATACTACAGGCCCCAAGATGCTTTAGATATAAGCATCTGTCAAATGCATAAATGTAAAGTGTCCTATAACACAACAAAATTACAAAACTAAAGTCGAACATAAGCAATCTTTTTTTTTCATTAACAATTTTTATTGATTCCAAACAACACATGAAAACATGGAATCAACTTTTATCAATACATCCCAGTGGTCAGACATTAAATAACAACAGACACACATATAAACAGGCAGTTCAAAGAAAATACTCTATGACATAAAAAGACACAAAAAAAAAAATTAACCAACCAAAAAAGAAAAAAGATTCCACATATTAATTAATTACATAAATTCCAACCCAATTGTCCCTCTCCACTGCACCTCCCCGTCAACCCTCCAGGAAGGCCAAAGAAGTGCCCCATTTCCTGCCATAATCACCCAAACTGCCCAGCCGTTTATGTGACAACTACTCAAAAGCCGCCACTCTGCCCAACTCGGTGCACCACTCATAAAATGATGGCACACCCGGCGACTTCCATCCCCTAAGTATCAGCTGCCTGCCTATCATCACGCAGGTAAGGACCCAGTTTTTTATATGTTTATTTATTATATTAATACCCGCCCCATCACCCAAAATACAAAGTCTGGGGCAGAATAAAATCTGAGTGCCCAAGACCTCACAGATAAAACTCTGAACCCCCGATCAAAACATGGACTATGTCCCCATCCTCCAACTGGCATCGCCAGCAAGTAGGTGTGTCTTTAAGGCCAAGCCTATACAATCTAGAGGGAGTCCAATAAAAATGATGCAGAATCTTAAATTGAATGAGGCGCACCCTTGCATCTCTAGACATAGACTTGACATTTTTAAAAATCCTACCCCATTCTCCATCTTCCAGTACTAAATTCAAATCTCTCTCCCATAACTTCTTAAGAGATGTTAAAACCCCGTACCCTAGACTCTGAATTAGCCAGGAATAGTACGCTGAAACTTCATGACTTTTTCTAAAAGCAGCAAGCACCATCTCAAGGGTGTCTGCCACTTTAGGGGGCTGCATCTACAGAGTAAATGGCGCAGCTGTAAGTACCTGAAGAATTGAGATATGGGAATCCCAAACCGCTGTATAATATTTTCAAAGGTTCTCAACGCTCCATTTTCATACAGGTCACCCAGCGTAGTAACACCCTTCCCAATCCATTCTGTCCAGCAGAAAGGGGACTTGTTAATGCACAATTTAGTGTTTAACCAAATACTTGCGGCAAGGTTCAGATAAATGTCCAAACTGAATGCACAAGAAACTTTTGTCCACACTAATTGAATGTGCGAGATAACGGGATGTGTCTTTGCTTCTCCGGGCAGCTTGGTAGAAAGACTTTGCAATGGCAAGATAGGGGCAAGGACCTCCTGTTCAATAAAGAGCCAGGGAGGAGCTCTCTCAGGTGGAAGCGACCAATGCGCCAAATGTCTGAGACCAAAAACATAATAGTAAAACAAAATCTTGGGGAGACCTAACCCACCTTTGTCAGTTGGCCTGTGTAACTTGTTAAAATGCATCCGAGGACATTTACCATTCCAGATAAAGGATTTAGCTATACTCAAATTGTTTAAAATAAAAGAGAGGAACTTCAATGGGGAGAGACTCTAGTAAGTAGTTGAATTTTGGAATACAATTCGTTTTAATAACATTAACCTTCCCAATCATAGATAAATGTAATGAAGCTCAACTGCTCACATCACTCGAAAAACTTTTTATTAAGGGGTCAAAATTAACTCTAACTAAATAACACAAATTTTCTGGGAATAAAATGCCCAAATACTTAATGCCCTGTTTGGGCCACTGGAAGGCGCCCGGCTGGAAAGCCATTACTGGGCAGTACACTGTCAGAGCCAAAGCTTCAGATTTATACCAATTGACTCTGTATCATGAGAACTTAAAAAAGGAATTAATAATTCTGTGGAGGCAAGGCATAGATCTAGTAGGGTCGGAGATGAATAATAAAATATCATCTGCATAAAGCAAAAGCATATGCACCATACCTCCCAGCACCACCCCTGGAAAATTATCCTCCTTTTTTATCACGGCTGCTAATGGTTCCAGGGCAAGACAGAACAATAATGTGGAAAGAGGGAAACTCGGTCAGGTGCCCCTATCCAGAGTAAAATAATCTGAAATTAATCCATTTGTTTGTACCGCCACTACCGGGTGTCTATAAAGTAGCTTAATCCATCCAATAAAAGTATTCCTGAACCCGTACTTTCCAAAATCTTAAAAAGATAATCCCATTCTACTATATCAAATGCCTTTTTTGGCGTCAAGTGAGATGGCAGTGACTAGAGTCTGATCATTTGCCACTGACCACATGATATTGATAAAATGCCAAATGTTACCAGAAGAGCTACGGCCCCGAATAAACCCCACCTGATCTATATGTATAAGAGAAGTTATAACTTTACTTAATCGATTAGCCAACATTTTTGACTTATTTTTACGTCTAGCTGGATCAGGGAAATTGGACGGTAACTCTTACACTCGCTTGGATCTTTGTCCTTTTTAAAGAATCAGACTAATCCGGGCTTGTGTCATGGTTGGCAGAAGCTTTCCATTCTTTAATGATTCCATATAAACTTCTAACAAAAGTGGAGCCAGTTCTGTAGCACAAGATCTAAAAAATTCAGCAGCAAAGCCGTCCGGCCCCGGAGCCTTGCCTGTAGGCAAGGCCTTAATTACCTCGCCAAGCTCCTCCAAGATTATCTCAGAATCAAGAGAATTTTCTTGCTCAGTCATCAGTTTAGGGAGTTCTAATGGTTCCACAAAGTTTCTAATATCTTCATCAGTAGACGAAGATGTGGAACAATAAAGATCAAGATAGAATTCTTTAAAGGCATTATTAATATCAATGGCCGAGGTAAATTTTTCACCACCAACAGATTTCACTGAGGGAGTGGTAGAAAAAGACTCTCTCTGTTTTATATATCAAGCCAAATGCTTTCCTGCTTTGTCTCCTAACTAAAAGTATGACTGTCTAGCCCTGAATAGCCAAAACTCCACCTTCCGCAACAAAATAGTATTATATCTGTATTTCAATCGGGTCAATTCTCTGAGACCATCAGACGACATTCAGCACTTTAGCTCTGCCTCGGCACTTTTAATATTCCCTTCCAACTCCACGAGTTTTCTTCCATATGTGGCAACACCTCTAAACTCACCAGGGCATGATCTGAGACTAGATGAAATGAGGGACTCAGATATATATAAAAAAATCTATTCTAGAATAAATTTTATGGACTGATGAAAAAAAAGTATAGTCCCTACCAGATGGGTTTAAAAGTCTCCAAATATCTATAAGACCAAGATTTTTTACACATCCTGTGAAGCGTCAGTGTTGCTCTAGGGGGCTTACATACTTTTGCTTCACTATGATCAAGGACTGAATCCATCAATAGATTAAAGTCTCCTCCCAATATTTTATCATGAGGGGTGCCAGCGGCTTGCAACATCCCTTTAAGATCTATAAAAAAGCCCTGATCATCAACGTTAGGTATGTAAATATTAGCCAAAATCAACCTTTGCCCCTGAATTTCTGCTAAAACAATAATGGCTCTTTCTAATTTATCTTTAATCTGTTTGAGACATTTGAATTGTAGATGTTTACTTATCAATGTAATGACTCCCCTGCTCTTAATTGAGTCAGCACTAATGAAAACATGTCCACCCCATATCTTCCCAAAATTTTCAGCTTCCTGCGAAGAAAGATGCGTTTCTTGAAGAAACACTATGTCACATTTTAACATATCAGAAAAAGTAGATTGTCAAAAATAAAATTATAAAGACCACATTCCATCATTAGTGCAACAGTCAAACCACGAACTTCCCCCTGAACCAAAAAAACAGACAAAAGAAAAACGTGCGCATTAACCCCGTGCACGACAGCGCCAACTGGCATCCATCCCTCTAAACTCAAACAGTCCATGTACGCCTACGAGAGTCCCCGTGACAACTTTACCGTCGGATTGCTCAAGTCCGGTACTTCTGTACAAATTTTGTGAGACAGAATTACATAACAGAAGAAAATCTATAATACAAACTCCAGCCAATAGGCAGAATAAACACAAACAATGGGTAGATTCCTTCACATAACTGTCCTGAAGGTGCGATCCTTCACAAAACAAACTCCAGCCTTTTTTTTAAAAAAACGATGCTTTTCCCAAACACGTTCCAAATCTACTTTGGTCGCTAGCGGGTTAGCAGCTAATTCCCTCTCCAATGACTCCAGATAAACAATCCGTTTCTCAACATCCCCAATTCTTGTAACCAACTCAGAGAATTTCATCTCCATCGCAGTGATCGATCGACGTATTACAGCAAGATCCTCCAAGTCTGCCACGACCTTCGCCAGCATTACAGACATGCTCGACAGTTGACGTTGAATTTCTCCCGCCGCACTGTCCAAACTGAGTCCCTGGTCTGCGGCCCTGTCTGGGGTATCAGCTTGAGCATGTAAGTGTCTTTTAATATCTCCAGAGCCTGAGGATTTTGAATTCTTTGACATGCTGACTTCGTAGAACTGTTATGTAGCAGGGTGTATCGAATCTCACCGGTTTAAGACACAAAAACAATTAAAAACTAACAAAGTGCGCAGAGCTCGCAGTTCACATGTCCGACCCCCACATGGCACCACACGACTCCCCCCATAAGCAATCTTTCAAATACTTTAAATTTCACTGAGCTCTTGGTATCGCACATTAAAGAACTGGTCATACATACACTATGGGGGGAATTAATTAAAGAAATAGGTCACCCAAAAATGAAAATTCTCACATAATTTACTTACCTTTAAGCCATCCAAGATGTGTATGACTTTCCTTCTTCAGCAGAACCAAAATGAAGATTTTATAAGCACATTTCAGCTCTGTTTGTCCATACCAGGGGTGGAAAGAGTACTGAAAAATAATACTATTAATAAATTGTTTTACTTCTTAAAAAATGTAGTTTGAGTAGAGTAAAAGTACCTGTCCTAAAAACTACTCAAGTAAGAGTAAAAGAGTAGCTCATTTAAAAGTACTCATGAGTAGTGAGTATTGAGTACTGAGTTGCGAAAGCTATGCCCCTTTATAATAAAAACTCTATGCTGCAATTTAAAAATGTAGCACACATACCATAATTTATATTCCCTTTTATGGCTGTTTGCCAGAAAGAATAAAAAATACAGGTATTTTATAGGTGTTTGTTATTGACAACTTTTAAAATACATCACTTATCTATGAAACTGTAAACACTTATCTATGAAACTGTAAACACTACATGAATCTGATTTAAAATAATAAAAATAAAATGGTGACATGATTACAGAAATGAAAAGATGAAAAAATCATTTTCAATATCATAATGTATGAAATAATTACATTAAAATCAGTTCATGTTTAGGGTCTAAATTTTCTTTAATGCTGACTGAGAGAGTTATTGTTGTGCACAAAACATTTTTAAAACAATGCAAGGAATGAAACCCCCCCCCCCCACTAAAAAAGCAGGGTCACTTGGCGCGTCATGTCCCGCACAATAGAGATGGTAGAGCAGTTGTTTGGTACAGGGGCCACATCGGGCTTTAAAGGAATAATTCACACAAAAATGAAAATTCTCTCATCATTTAGTCACCCTTATGCCATCCTGGATGTGTATGACTTTCTTTCTTCAGCAGAACACAAATTAAGATTTTCAGAAGAATATCTCACCTCTTTTGGTCCGTACAATGCAAGTGAATGGGTGCCAAAATTTTGAAGCTCCAAAAATCACATAAGACAGCATAAAAGTAGCCTAATCCTGTGACTCCAGTAGTTAAATCCATGTCTTCAGAAGAGATATGATAGGTTGGGTGAGAAACAGATCAATATTTAAGTCAATCTTTACTATAAATTCTCCTCCCTGCTCAGTCAATCTCCACTTTAACTTTCACTTTCTTCTTCTTATGTTTTTGGTGATTCACATTCTTCATGCATATCGCCATCTACTGGGCAGGGAGAAGAATTTCTAGCAAAAATTGACGTAAATATTAATCTGTTTCTCACCCACACCTATCATATAACTTCTGAAGTCATGGATTTAACTACTGGAGTCAAATGGATTACTTTTGTGCTGCATTTATGTGCTTTTTGGAGCATAACATTTTTGGCATCCATTCACTCGTATTGTATGGACCTACAGAGCTGAAATATTCTTCTAAAAATCTTCGTTTGTATTCTGCTAAAGAATGAAAGTCATAGACATCTGGGATGGCATGAGGGTAAGTAAATGATGAGAGAATTTTCATTTTTGAGTGAACTATTTCTTTAAGTAGCACATGGGGGCCACATTGTACTCCTTTTGAGATACAATGTTCCACATTGATTTAGTTCTTGTATCTTTTAAGCCCAGCAATAGTTGTGTTCTCATTCTAATTCATGATGCACAATTTCCTGAAGTTTGTGACTGGTGGAATGTTCTGCCTAAAGTATTGCTCTACAAAGGTTGATACTTTTCTATCAGGCATTAGAAAAAAACTTGATAAAGGCTAAGCATAATTATAAAATATTTTTTCATCTCTACATTACTGGTAATTTATTATACAAATTAACACACTCTCTACATCAGGGGTCAGTATTATTAAAAAAACTAACAATATTATTAAAAAAAGTATTATTATTAAAAATGTCATTGTTTTATTCTATTACATGAATACTTTTAAAGCTACTCAAGTTATTCATCCAAAAGTAGCGAGTGGTTTTCTCATTTCCTTGTTATTGTTGTTTGATTAATAGCCTTTTTATGACAGCCTACTAGACAGTGCTCAATTCGGTTACATGTACATTTAAAGTCCGACATTTTGATGCAAATACGCTTTTTGTCCCACTGTTTACGTTCACTTTAGACCAAACCGACTGCGTTTACATTAATGCCTCACCAAGATGGGCATTGGTGGAATTATGAAGTGTATTTGACCATTTAGGCGCATACCCGCATGAGCGCACAAACATTAGCCGCCTGTCAATCAAACAGCACACAGCTACATATGCCTGGAAATAAAAAGTCAATCTTTTATATTTCAACTAGATCAACCAACCAGTGGTTGTCTTGCTATCGCGATTGATGTAATGAACACCCTTGGTCTAGGTGTAGAACATAGTCTAAGTGTAGAAAATTCCTCAAAAGTTTATCATCGATATCGAGGACATCTCTTCTTTTTTTTTTTCAGATAAACATCAAGATTGTTTTATCGCCCAGCCCTATTGATAACATTGCCTTAATCTCTCACATCAACCCGATAATCTCAGTGATAGCTAATTTACAGGCTACATTATCTAGTAAGCAGAAATATGAAACTGACCTCGATGTGTTTCTTACAATTAGAGGCAGGATTAATGCTGATATCTGGCTTGTGCAAGTTAAACTCACATGACGAAGTCAGGCAATTGGCCTTTTTCACTGCGAAAAGCCCTTTCAGGTGCGGCCGTGATGTTCAGGTGTTAAAAATGTGTTTGAGGCATCCACCACATCTATAACAGTTGGCGCCAGATCTACAGCTTTCATTCAAGTCTTTTTACATGTGATTTGATTTGACAGGAGTCAGGAGACTCTCCCTAGCCAATCATGTTGATAGATAAAAATAAAATCAGGACAGGGAAGTAGTGAACACAGATGGTGGGAAAATAACGCATTAAAAGTACAGTTTCAGCACTTAAAATGTACTCTAGTAAAAGTATAAAAATTTTAAACTACTTAAAGTACAATTCCTGAGAAAATCTACTTAATTACAGTAATGTGAGTATTTGTAATTCGTTACTTTACACCCCTGGTCCATACAATGCAAGTATACGGGTGCCATCAGGCTGCTGGCTATTTTACGGTCCAAAATATTTAGGCAGCATAAATGTAATCCACACGACTCCAGTCGATCAATTAATGTCTTCTGAAGCAAACCGATAGGTTGGCGTAAGAAGCAGATTGATCAATAAATAAAATGTTTTTAACCTTAAATCATTGCTTCCGGCCAGTGCTGGATTGCTGTTTGAAATGACCTAACTCTTGCGTGACATTCATTCCTCTTATGTATACAAAGTGTGCACTTCCGACTTCTCGCGTGAATGCACCATTGCGCTTACATTGCGTGATGCATCAACTGCTGGCAGGAAGCTATTTTTTTAAAAGTTAATATAGTTTTAATTATTGATTTATTTTTTACAAAAACCTATCAGATTGCTTCTAAAGACATTAACTGATTGACTGGAGTCGTGTGGATTATTTTTATGCAATAAAACAGCCAGTAGCCTGGTGGCACCCTTTCACTTGCATTGCATGGATAAACAGAGCTGAAATGTGCTAATAAAAATCTTCACTTCAGTTCAGCTTAAGAATCAAACGCAGTGTCAGTTCAGTCAGGTCACGTTAGTCAGCTTGCAGTCAGCAGATGCTCAGCTGATCGCTATGTCTACCAATGAGATTCAGTCATGCCTCATGCGATTCCATTTAAAGGTCGCCCATTCATTCATTCATTCATTCATTCATTCATTCTCAGCTGCTTTTGTTGCATCGCTGCAGTAGTTTATTTGCACTATTACATGGCCATCAGCTACTTACAATGTTTGACATGAAAGCTCGGCTATTTCTGGCATTCTTCCTTATTTTTATATCAATACTCACCATGTCTGCATCAGATTCAGACAAAAATCAGCTCTCCTCATGCATTACTGAAGAGAAGTCTGATCTGGACCACGGTGCAACCCATGTCTGCAGAAGCTTGTGTTTGGCCAATAAACCATCTGCTCTGTCCATTGTGACTGAAAAAAATTCTCGCAACATTGTATAGCCAAAGCATCCAAGCCCCGTTCAGAATTAGCCATGAGGAACTTTTTCAGTTTTTCCTGTCCAGTGTCCAAGAACAATCTACGATCACAGCTACACCTCCACCATCAGGCTCCAGAAAGGTGCATCCAAAAGAAAACACTGCACCCGTTCTATCATCGCACTCCCACCAAAGAAGAGAACAACGGAGAAACCCAATAACATCCATGATTCTCAGCCCGCAGCGGAGAATCCTGTGCTAGCAGCCCTTCAGAATATTCAGCTCTCCATCTCCAACATGGATGCCCTGATTCAAGCTTTGGAAACTCACCAACTGCCTTCTAGTTCCATGAGGGACACCAGCTTTTTAAAACCAGGCCCTTCAATGGCTTCCAGCACCAGAGATCTCGCCACACGCTCCACTGCCAGATTTGCCGATCTGGTACCATGTAGGTCACTGGCAACTGTGCTCCTGGCTCCTTCCACCAGAGTCTCCTTTTTTCCACAGGCCGCTGCCATCCCTCCCCAGCTACAAGCACAAATTCTAGCAGGTAATGGCGTCAATTTAGTAAAAATTTTACAGTGCTCAAACAGCCAAGATAAATGCATAGTTGACTGTGGTGAATTTTCAGTACTGTTAAAAGACAATGACCATAGACTTTCTAACTGTCTCACTATGGAAGAATTCAATATGGACAGAGACGTCATCTGCGAGACATACACCGAGGGCAGACTATTTTCAATTTTACGCTTCGTGCCGCACATATACCTGGTCTCAACAATAAGATTGCTGACTGTTTAACTCGATTAAAATTTCAGGAGTTCAAAAAACTGTGTCCGGACGCCTCACCTTCGAGCCTGCCTTGTCCAGCATTCGCCCAGACTGTTCTCGACTAAATGCCACTTGCAATCTTATCTGAATTCGGCCTCCCACTTTATGAGAGCAAACCTAGCAAAATCCACTTTAAAAGTATATGATTCTGTATGGATTAATTTCTCTTCCTTTTGCTCTGTTTTTGCCATTCCTGTTATACCTGTTAACATAGCCATAGTATATGCATTTATCATGCACTGTCACCTATCCCGGAAAATGCAGCTTTCTACCATTAAAAGTCAAATTTCAGGCATCCAGTTTTATTTAAGATGTTTAGATCCATCTGTCTGCAGTCTTTTCGGGAATCCGTCTATATGTGGCAAAGGAGTGTACATGGAATTCACACTCCAAGTTTAAACTAACGACTACGCCACCCGGGGACTTCCACCCCGGGAATTCTCAAGTGAAGACCAATAATAAGGCCACACAAGTTGGTTCCATTAACAGAGAAAGAGACGCAGGTGTACAAAAGAATGGTTTCTTTATTAAATACACATAATCTAAAGCATGTATTGCCCTATTCAAGGGGCAAAACACACAATAGGTAAATGGTAAAAAGTGATGCAGCACTGATACAATAAATTACTAAGATTTATATGTCCAGGTGTCACAACATCTTTAGTATCATGTGTTGACAAGGAAAAACAAAAATATGTGACTGAGGCTTACCAGCAGGGAGTAGGCTGAATAAGGGCACTATCAGCAACCAAAATTAAGACAAAAACAATATCCCCCTCACACACATGCACGCGCACCAAATCAATGGTGATTCACAGCACAGCACAAAAAAAAAAAAAAAGGGAAATGAAACACCAACACCAGAAGTCCAACCCCCTGCTCTTTGGGCCTCAGCTCCTGTAACAAATCAAAACACAGACACAAAAATGAATAAAGAAGTTCCCCACACCATTAACAAAGAAAATAAGCCCTAATAAAGAAAACTATTATAAAACAAAAATAAACATACAGAATGCAATATTGCTCAATAAGCATTACAAGCATACATAACAAACATACACACAATTTAACGATGGTGCCCAAAGAAATGGACCACACACACACACAACAAAAGAAATAAGAGAGAGAAAAATAATAACAATAATAGGCTAATCAATACACAATAGGAAAAAAATCAGAAACACTTGAAAGAAAGAAAAAAAAAAAACGAATTCAAACCGCATTGGCCAACTAAGCTCCGGGAAGCCAAACGGGACACTGTGACTTCCCCACAAGTTCAATGCGGTTCACAAATCTGGCATTTAGTTCACACACAGGCTGCAATAACTGAAAAGCCAGAAGTCATTAAGCGTACAGAGAAACGCTGGCCTCAGACAGCGAGCGGCAGCTCCATTTGCTGCAGAGAAGTGTTCTAAATTAAACCAAGTAAACAGAACAGTGTAAAATGAAACAAGACAGAGTGAAGCAAAACAGCAGCGTCCTAAAAACAGCAAGTTCCCCATAACCCCGGCAACAGGATCCTCTTTGACAGACAACTTCGCCAGGAGTGTGAGGAAGCGTCAAACACAGATCAACACAGAGCAAGTCGGAAATATGCACTGTGAACGAACAACGATCAAACCCGCCAATGGCCGGAAAACAAAGGCTCTCCAAACTCCACTACAAACAAGCAGGCTAGCGTTAGTCAGCATGCACCAGACACAAGTGTTCATTAGCCACGTAGCTGATAGCCTTGCCTCTCTGACAATGACGTGTAACACCAGAAAAGGTGCGATTACTCATTGACACAATTCCTGGTGGAAGAGCACGATCTATATATATTCTTTCCCCAATGCTATTAAGCCATTGGAAGATCAGACAATGCTGCCCGACTGACTAATCATCAGGAAGGGGAGGTGGAGTTACCACCTACCCTGCCACATATACATCTGCTCCTCAACAGCATCAAAAAAGAATCTTCAAAAGGCAATGATAAAAGTCTTCCTCTCACACTCTCTCTTATTCAAAAAATTTTGCTTAAATTTAGACAAGGGTGCTTCAATTCCTATGTGGACTCACTTTTGGAGGCTGTTTTTCTCTGTGCCTTTTATGGTTTTCTTAGAGTTGGGAAATCCACAACAAGTAATTATAACTTTGATCCTTCATATGACCTCACTGTTTCTGATATCTCCTTTAATAAAGAATATTTTACTATTCTCCTTAAACATCCCAAATGTGACAGGGAATGTAAAGGCATTTCTGTCATCATTGCACAAACAAATTATGTTTTCTGTCCTTTTGATTCCATGTCCCGTTACCTGAAATTACGCCCTCATGCATGCGCTGATGAGCCTCTATTCATCACTGAGGAGAGGAAAACCATGTCCAGATCCTGGTTCGCTGCATCTGTCAATTCTGTGGCCTCTCCCCTGAGTCGTATACTGCTCACTCTTTTTGAATCAGGGTGGCAATGACAGCAGCATCCATCACAACAACCCCAACCTTAAAAGCTATAGGACGGTGTTCGCCTACGAACATTACGTTCATCCAGGAGTCAAGGTCATTCTCATCTTGCAAAAAGCTATGGGATCTATCTAAATATGGAATATCCGCAAGGATAACGTCTCATTGTATGTTTTTGTTCCTTTGTGGTGTTTTTCATTATTGTTTTTTTTCTTTTTCTTTTTTTAATCTTATTGTCTGTAAGGGGGTTTAGTGGAAAGGAGGAGGCGAGAACCGGCTTGACAACTTAAATAATAATTTATTAACCAAAAACACACAACTAAAAACACACAACTAAAAACACAGCACAGCTGTCTGTAATTCTCTCTCTCTCTCGAACTGTCGTCCCCGGCCGCCTTTATCCCTCGCGCGCCCCCATCAGGCTGATTGGGGACCGGGTGTGTCTCATTCCAGCCCGGTCCCGCCCTCCTCGGCTCTACATTGTCATTTGTTAATTTCCTTTCATTCATTCATTCTCAGCTACTTTCATTGCATCGCCACATTAGCTTAACGCCCTCCTCCATCCCCAGCTCCACTTCTTGTATGCCAGTAACCTGTTTAAATGTTGTTTGTTTTCAGGAAATCTTACCGTTGTTTTATTTTTTTCCTCTCTCTCTCTCTCTCTCTCTCGTACCGTTTATTTACACTCATATTCAACATCTATTGTTCAGCTATTTACTGTACATTGTTACCATGTTATAATGAAATTCTGCTGGATCTGTTCTGTTACCCTGGGGGGATATATTTGCTGCTCTCCCTGCTCTATCCATGGATGGGGAGTATTTTTCCCAGAACAGAACCATACCGCCAACCTATACAGATTTGCTCAAATTGTCAATAAATCATATATTTGACAAAAGTGGTCCTGATTGAAAGGAAAGTTATACACATCTGGGATGGCTTAAAGGTAAGTAAATCATGAGAGAATTTTCATTTTTGGGTGAACTCACTCTTTAAGAATGAATTGCACCCGGTAAAAGTGCTGTGTATTTGCACACAATTTGCACACGTAATCCCTGACCTTGCGGGACGATTCTGAGCATTTCATAGCGAAGGATTCAGCAGACCACCACAATCTGGCTCACTCTGCTGGGACTGTAAAAGCATCACCCCATCACTTTGATTCAGACACCTGCATCATTTCTTTAACATGCAGAAAGCATGCTTGACTACACCACTACACCACACATCTAGATATATGCCAGGTTATAGCACTTTTCTCCATCATTTGATCATTATTTGATGAAATCCTATTGCCATGATCGATGGAACATGTACACAAACATCACTTTTATACAAAATTAAGGTTACCACCTGCTTTACTTAGGCAGTAATTGTGTTCGACGTTTATTGTGCCTGGCAAATAGCTCAGAGTTTTGTGAATTAAGTGCAATCAATAATGAGCATAATTTACATAGGAAAGAAGTGTGTTTGCGGAAGAAAAGGACCTCATTTAAGTACTCATGACCCAGTGCTATTTCAGTGATTATTGTGCCTGCTTAAACTGGCTTGAAAATGGTAAGTGAATAAGAAGCATGTTTTACCATGAGCAAAAGTAGCATAACTGTTTAATGAATTCGCCCCTACATATATTCTAAAATTGTCATTGTTAAACCAACAAATGCTTAATGCAGGAGAGATAATGGAATGCAATTATATGAACTTTTAAAGTTCTCGAACACACGAGTAGTGCCTGCATTTGTTGTCTTTGGTTTAGATGCTTACTTACATAACAATGGTGTCTCACTGAGGCCAATATCCTTCTTTAATATTGAAGTCAGATGTCTGGCGCGTTCTCCCAAAAGCTCGAAAAAGTATTGTAAAAAAAAAAAAAAAAAAAAAAAAATGTAAAATCCATCTTTCCCTACTTTATCAAAACATAATTCAGAGTGCGCTGTCTAGAAAACAAATGATTAGCTCAGCTGCGGTTTTGCTTAGTTTCAGACAGATAATGGGTATTTAATTACTGCAGACAAACATGTCCGGGTGTGAGGCTATACAGTATTATGCTCCTACAGTGGACATGTTTTAACGAGGAACAAGTTGTCTGTGTATTTCTTAATTGATGACTCATGTGTACTTCAATGTATATTTCCACTGCTCTTTTATCTCAGGGTAACTTGATTTATATGTGCAAAATGCCTTCTGAAATGTGAGACGTAGGGTTAGGGTTTAAGATCCTTTGAGGGTGGAGAGTTTTCACGACATAGAAGTGCGTTTTCAAAGGTCTGCTTCAACTCTTCTGTTTAGACAAGAGTGATAAAGGCTTTCAGCGAGAGAAATTAAGCTGATGACAGAGTAATTTACAGTGTGTGAGCCAGGGACCTTAATCTGCAATGAGACGGTGGATTTATTGTTGATCTCTTTTGCAATTGCGTTCGAAACACCCGGAACACTACAAGACAAAAAAATGTACCAGGTGAGGCACCTTTATACCAAAAGCCCCAGCAAAAACAAAATAAACATGCTTGATTTATCGCCTGAGTGTAAAGATCTCAGAAACTCCACACCGTGGAACAAAGCTGCACACGACAAAGCCAAATTGCTCTTGATGTTTATCACCCTGGTGCTATCGTGAGTGTTTTGATCTGTTTAAATCATTACGTGAGCCCCAGAAGCAACACACCCTGTAGATCAAAAGATTGTAGTGTGAATCTACTATTGTGCGAAACTGTGCTATTGTACTGTATACAGTGGGGTCCAAAAATCTGAGTCCACATTGATAATCAGGTATTCAAAATTGAATTTAAACCTGGAAATAAACAAAAGGTTTTAATAAACTTTATGACATGAAATATTTATGATTCAGCACTATTTCTAAGTCACTAATAAGCAAATTAAGCAAATTTGTTACCATTTTAAATTATTTGTACAAAAGGTCAGATTTCCTTGCTTCCACTGTAACACACAAGATGCTCTTTGGAACATTCTCATATCATGCTGGCATAACATGGATCATCAGGCTTTGCACAGATTTGTGGAGTCCATGCTAGTTTGAGTGCATGCTATCAATCAAACAGTTGATGGACATACTGTAACAAATACTACAAAATTTAAATTTTTACTCAAATTGTAATGCTGATAATATAATTTGTAATGTAAAAACTTTGATTAAAGGAATAATCTGGGTTCAAAACAAGTTAGCTCAATCAACAGCATTTGTGGCATAAAGTTTATTACCACAAAAAATAATTTCCACTCGTCCCTCGTTTATTTACTAATGAAATAAATAAATTGCGGTTACAGTAAGGCATTTACATTGGACGTGAATGGGACCAGTACATAAACATTAAAATACACACTGTTTCAGAAGTATAGCCATAAGACTTAACCATTATAGTACGTATTAACATGATTTAAGTGTAATAAAATTGCTTACTAACCTTATCAGTGTAAAGTTTGTTGCCTTGGCAAAGCAAAGTCTATAAAACCTGTAATCGATTTTATCACACTGAATTAATGTTAACATGTATAATGTTTAAGTCTTGTGGCTCTACTTCTGAAACAATGTGTATTTTATGGACTGGCCCCATTAAATTCTATTGTAAGTCCCTTACTGTAACCACAAAAAAAAAAAAAAAAAGAAAAACGCTGAGACAAGCCGATGTTACTTCTGTGGTAATTAAAATTATGCTGCAAATGCTTTTGATTGAGCTTAACTTGTATTCAACCTGGAACATTCCTTTACCCCTTAAATACATGAGAATTTCACCAAACACTCTTACATATTCGGGTCTTTAGAGACCAGGCACATATATCTATCACAAATGGATCTACAAAATGCCCAGATAGTGTACAAATTTCAAAATATTTTCAAGACAATTTGAAAATAATAGAATAAAATATATTTTTATATATTTTTATGTTTTACTTTTTATATATCAAAGAGAAAATGCAACAAATCAAGACAAATCTAGAACAGGATTAACTAATTCCACATGTAATGTGGAAGATTTAGTAAGCACTTACAGCCCAGGATAAAATAGCAATGTACTGTATCACATCATCCTATTAAGTCCCTATTCATTTCATATCCTTGTTGAGATAATTACAAAATATCCTTCCATTTACTCTATCAAGTTTCACATGGAAAAAAGGCTCAAACTGGGTCTCAAATTCAGCTATTGAACCTGTTGTAGAGTTAAAGACACCAGCAAAGTGTATCCATGCATTGTGCAATGAAGACCCACAATGAACTGTTCTGTCAGACCTGAAGGTTTTTGTTCTCCTTGAAAGAGTGCAGAGAGGATGTTCACACCTCAAGGGAAATCAAGGCCTCCTTCACACCAGTTTTGGCAAACTAAAACCCAGCCTTATGGGAAGTGAACAAACAACCTTTGTTTCCAATGCATGGTTGAGTGTTAACAGGGAGAGGAAAAACTGTGTGTGTGTGTGTGTGTGTGTGTGTGTGTGTGTAGTTGGGAGGAGGTTGGCAAGGACCATCAGAAATACCAAAAAAAAAAAAAAAAAAAAAAAAAAAATCGAGGAGAAAAAACTGACAAAAAGACAGCTCAGACAGAACAAAGTAGGTGTGCAGGTGCTGTAGACTTCTGAAACACTATCTCCTCAAAAGACTGCACCTGAAATCTCTAGCTCTCTCAAAGTAATCATCAAGCCGACGTAGCGCCCTCTCTCCAGTGAGTATTGTGGTCAGAAAACACTTCATCCTCCAACCTGTAGAACTTGGACAATAATTTTTCCTGTTTCAGCATGGAGTGCTGGCCCATAACAGAACAAATATATGTTATGACCCCTTTTATTTTCACAGAGCTACATTTGAAGTAAGAGACAAAGGCTACAAATTCATCTAAATTCAATAGCACGCCTGAAAATAAAGGAAAAATAAACAGACTATTATTAGATGTCAGGATTACTATCCTCCTATTGTAGGGATTTCAATGGATTTTGAAATGTTCTGTGCTTGATCTTTCCCATGCTCAGTGTTTCACATTCTTATAATGAAGTTTGTGAATTAATCCTAGCAACTGGATGTATTCATTTGACTTTTGGTCTAGTTATGCCTTCCAACTGTCATCTCTCTAGGCTTTACATATCCTCTACATTATGAAATGCTCTAACTGAATGGTTAGGTGCCTTCTGAGTTTAAAGTTTGAATAAAAACCTCCCATATTTTTGCAATATGATGAAAATGAATGGTGAAGCTGGCAGTCACTAACATTCTGCCTAACATCTCCTTTAGTTAAAGAAAGTCATATGGTTTTAGAACAACATGAGGTAAATGATGACAGAATTTTCAACTATCACTTTAACATGAACTATTACTATAATATGTGGCTAGGTTAAAGTAAAGTTTTGCAAACTACTACTTCTTACTGCAGTTCCTTGCCGGTTCAGTTGATATTGTCTTTGGAAAGTGACATAAGGTGCGCTAGTGACATGGTTCATTGACAACGCATTTGTTAAGTGTGAACTACTGTGGGACAAAAGGCTGCACTTTAAAGTCTGTCAGAGCTGGTGGGAAACATCACTAGAACTTAATTTATGCTGAGTAGACAGCATTTAATTTGACTTGAAAATAAATTAAACAACGGACAGTCCATTCAATATGTCTGATCCGTGTTGATCATTAAGCTGACAAAACAGTGAAAATATGTCTTTTCACAAATTTCCAATGGGCAATTTATTTTATTTATTTAAAAAAAAAAATTACAAATCGACACATATGATGACAACTTTATAGCGTATTGAACAGACATACTCTCATCCCTCACAGCTTGATTTTTGTTCGTAGCAGATTAAATATGCCGTTTACTCTGACTAAAGTGTTTTTTTTTGGGGGGGGGGCTTATGCTCACTTCACTGGACCTCAGCCCAATAACACTCAACCACTCTTAAATAATATCTTTAAGCACATATTTCTTAAAGTAAATAATTATAACTTATATACCAAATATCATGTTTTCTCTGTGTAGTGGGACAGATAATGGGCATTGTACTGATTTTTTTGTCCATTATACCACGTCTGTCGAGTGTATGGGTTGTCTAATCACCGTAACCCCGGGGAGCGTATAAAATAGGGCTTTGGGGTACCGTCTGGTGTGCGCCATTGCCTGAGGATCACCCATTCTGCTTCCCGGGAGGTATGTGAATGTTTGACTATCCGGGCTATGCTAAGAATCAGAATGAGCTTTATTGCCAAGTATGCTTACACATACAAGGAATTTGTCTTGGTGACAGGAGCTTCCCGTGCACAAACAATACAGCAACAAGACAGAGATAATAATAAAAAAAATCAAATAAAAATAAATGAACATACTTTCCAGAAGGCCAACAATTCACTAAAAATGTTTTTTTATTGGTCTTATGATGTATTCTAATTTTTTGAGATAGTGAATTGGTGGGTTTTTGTTAAATGTGAGCCAAAATCATCACAATTAAAAGAACCAAAGACTTAAACTACTTCAGTCTGTGTGCACTGAATTTATTTAATACACGAGTTTCACAATTTGAGTTGAATTACTGAAATAAATGAACTTTTCCACGACATTCTAATTTATTGAGATGCACCTGTATATAGAAATACACAATAGGACAATATAAATAAATATATATGTATGTGCAATATTCAAATACAATCAGTTATATACAGAAACAAGGGAATGTAATGGCAGAAGAGGTATGGTATGTTGGATAAATATAAATAGACTAAACTGTGTATTGCACATTAACTATTGCTCAAAGGGGCAATTTTAACTGTTCATAAGATGGATAGCCTAAGGGAAAAAAAACTGTTCCTGTGCCTGACGTTTCTGGTGCTCAGTGCTCTGTAGCGCCTGCCAAAAGGCAACAGTTCAAAAAGGTAGTGGGCATGGTGAGTGGGGTCCAGAGTGATTTTTCCAGCCTTTTTCCTCACTCTGGAAGTGTACAGTTCTTGAAGGGAAGGCAGGGGGCAACCAATAATCCTCTCAGCAGGCCAAACTGCCCTTTGTAGTCTTCTGATATCCGATTTCGTAGCTGCACCAAACCAGACAGTTACTGAAGTGCAGAGTACAGACTCAGTGACTGCTGAGTAGAACTGTATCTGCAGCACCTGTGGCAGGATGAACTTCCTCAACTGGCAAAGTAAGTACAACCTCTGCTGGGCCTTTTTCACAATGGAGTCAATGTGGGTCTCCCACTTCAGGTCCTGTGAGATGGTAGTGCCCAGGAACCTGAATGACTCCACTGCTGCCACAGTGCTGTTTAGAATAGTGAGGGTTGTCAATGTTGGGGTGTTCCTCCTAAAGTCCACAATCATCTCCACTGTTTTGAGCGTGTTCAGCTCCAGGTTGTTTTGAAAACACCAGTGAGCCAGCCGTTCAACCTCCCTTCTATACTCACAGACTCATCGTCATCTTGGATGAGGCCTATGACATTAGTGTCATCTGCAAACTTCAGGAGCTTGACAGAGGGCTTCTTGGTGGTGCAGTCATTTGTATACAGGAAGAAGAGTAGTGTGAAGAGCACACATCCCTGGGGGGCACTTGTGCTGATCACCAATCTCTCAAATCATTCCATGACCACAGACGTCAGAGTGATGGGTCTGTAGTCATTAAGTCCTGTGGTTTTGGGTTTCTTTGGTATAGGAATGATGATTGAGCATTTGAAGCAGCATGGGACTTCACACTGCTCCAGTGATCTATTGAAGATCAGTGTGAAGATGGGGGCCAGCTGGTTAGCACAGGATTTTAGACAAGCAGTTGAAACACTGTCTGGGCCCTGTGCTTTCCTTGTCTTTTGTTTTCGGAAGACACGGCACACCTCTTCTTCACAGATCTTAAGTTCAGGTTGAGTAGCAGGAGGGGGGAGGAGGGGGGTTGCAGGAGGTGTTGATGTTTGAGTGAAGTGAAGGTCAGAGCGGATGTGGTGGGTGAGATTGGGCCTTTCAAATCTATAGTAGAACACATTCAGTGTTGGGGGAAGGTCCACACTGATGCAGGGTCGTTAGCTGAAAACTTGTTTTTCAGATTATCAGAATAGCTTCTTTTAGCCACTCTAATTTCCTTATTCAGTGTGTTCCTAGCCTGATTGTACAAGACTATATCCCCACCTCTGTAAGCATCCTCTTTGGCCTGACGAAGCTGCCTGAGTTCTGCTGTAAACCACTGTTTGTTCTTGTTGTATGTTAAATAAGTCCTAGTAGGAATGCACATATCCTTACAGAAACTGATATATGATGTAACAGTATCTGTGAGCTCATCCAGATTGGTGTCTTCAGCCTCAAAAATACTCCAATCAGTGCAGTCAAAGCAGGCTTGTAGTTCCAGCTCTGCTTCATCGCTTTACAGTCTTTACTACAGGTTTAGCTGATTTTAGATTCTGCCTGTAGGTTGGAAGAAGATGAACCAGGCAGTGATCAGAGAGTCCCAAAGCTGCTCTAGGGACAGAGCGATATGGATCCTTTATTGTTGTGTAGCAATGATCCAGTATATTTCTATCTCTGGTTGGGCATGTAATGTGCTGTCTGTATTTGGGCAGTTCAGATGTGAGGTTTGCTTTGTTAAAATCCCCAAGAATATTAATAACTGAGTCCGGGTATTGTTGTTCTGTGTCTGTGATTTGATCAGCCAGCTGTTGCAGTGCTGCGTTCACGCACAAGTGTGGCAGGATATAAACACTCAGCAGAATAAACGAGGAAAACTCCTGCAGTGAGTAGAAAGGCTTACAGTTAATAAAGAGTGCTTCCAAATTAGGACAGCACATCTTCTTTAACGTTGTTACATCTGTAAACCAACTTTCATTGATGTAAAAGCATGTTCCACTGCCTCTCGTTTTCCCTGTTAAATCAGCGATACGATCTACTCTGAACAGCTGAAAGCACTACAGATGTAGCACGCTGTCCAGAATGACTTCACTCAGCCAGGTTTCTGTGAAGCACAAGGCAGCAGAGTTTAAAAAGTCCTTGTTTGTACGGGTAAGGAGATGTAATTTGTCTGTTTTGTTAGGAAGAGAGCGGAGATTCGCTAGATGAATACTCGGCAGCGCTGTTTGAAAGCCGCGCTGATGGAGCCTGACTAGCATGCCAGCTCGTTTCCCTCACCTGCGTCTCTTAAACAACACAGCTGCGCCTCCAACTAAAATGTCCAGCAAAGCATCCGAATAGTCAAAAACCGCGAAAAGGTACATGGGTTTAACAAGTTTTATTCTTTCGATGTGTAGGAAACAGTATGAGTGAGCTTGGAATTAAATTAAACAGTCCTTATTCTACATCATTATTATGTAAAGAAATTTATAATGGAATTAGTCACGTTTGACAACCATTATAAGTAAGATACATGACAAATAATTCGATTATTTGTCTGAATAAAATTCTCCACCATTCAAATCTTAATACAACGTCTCGTTGTATCCGCTCACAATTTATATTGTAAGGAATTTGCTTCAGTAAGGGAATTATGATTAATACACTTATTGGAGTAATATTATTCTCATGGCTTATTGAAAATAATATCACACATATTTTAGGTATAGCTTTGAAGTGAAATCTTTTAAAAACAGGGATGAGATTATTTATCAAAATATACCACAGTCAAATTATCTTTGAATACAGACAAACTTTATTGCTATTCTAAACATAAAACTAATCTAACACATACAACATGAAACAGGTTGGTGAGTAGTGACAAAATGTGAAGTAAATGATCAATACAGAGAGAATGAACTTTATGGAGTCTGTTGACAATGCCTTAAGAACCATTTATCCTTCTTTGAGTCTAAATCGATTTGCAATCGGATTACCCAAAGTATTTAACTAATACACCAGCACTTTGAGCAAAAGTCTGGAGATGTACTTGCGTGTTGTTGCGTTTCCTTGCGTTGCGTTCTTTGTGTTGCTTGGTTCTTTGGCATTTGAAGAAAGTTTGTTCCGTTGATGTCTTGGACTCTGTTATGATCACGGATAGATATTGTCTGGATGCACGATGTAGGCTTTGAAGCGAGGCCTTCCGCAAGGAAGACTCATGACTCCCGTTGGGTATGTGAACCATAGAGCAGAGAGTGAGAGGCTTCCTCGGGACTTCGAGTCCCAAGTTTTCCTTGGACTCTACATGGCACGGAGGCTGCGGAGGCTGTGGAGCTGAAGAGCAAGAGAGCCGAAGAAGAGAGGAGACCAATAGCACCACTGAGCTCGTTCCATTAAGAGGATTTCAAGAGGGAGTTCTAAGAGGCAGTTCTAAGAGTGAGTTCTTCCTTGGTAGGAAACATTTGAACTGAAATTGGCCGCACCCCAAAGGTGTCCTGAGCCAATCAGAAGTGGCTTTCCAAAGTCACATGGTCAACTGGTCTGTCCCTTTCTTCCCGCTCAAAATAGTGAATATTTAATCATTAACTTTTATATCTTGAAAACAGTGCAAGAGACATGACATTCGTTGTCATCAACATTCTCTACATAAACAAGCAAACATTTACATACTAAATGTGACATTCTTTCATGAATATTATACGTGTAAGTAACAAAACATGAAAATCCCTTATTACAAATCATACTGGTGAATTCATCGGTTTTACAACATGGATAAAACATTACACGTTATGAGAAACCTGATTGTCAGGGTATATTATCAGGTTAAGCCTTGAATAGTTATCATTCTTAGTAGAATGAGATGAATAATACAAGATTAACTATTATACTTATTGATTTGTTAGTTAGAAATGATTACAAATCACTGCACATATTTTAAAAGTGCATCAGGCTATAATCATTAATTTGTCAGTTATAAAAGTGATCACAGGTCATAAAGTCATTTTCAGGATAATCTAGTAAGGCTACGTTTTGTATACATTGTGGGTCCATGTGGTCTCTGCTGAGCTAAGAGAGAATGTCTTTGGAATGTGCAGATGGGGAGAGGAGGTGTCCCGGGGGAGGAACAAATGTCACTGTGTTAGGTCTATGTTGATTCCGGGTCTTGGGACTGTCTTCATGAGTCTCCGTTTCCTGATATGGCCGCAGATTTATGCATTAAGGTCACAAGGTGTTACTTGGCCATTTGGTCTTACAGAGGGTTTAAGTCTGTGGAACAAAGAAGGGTTTTCTTTATTGGTCAGCTCTGTCATTACAAACCCTAGTTTGAGATTAAGCAGGCATGGGAGAGACGGTCTTCAGCAATTTAGGTGCCATGGATTCGTTTTTATGACTCTCTAATGGCTCGGTGGGAGATCTCTCTGATCTGTGGAATGTGGTGTTGTGTTCATTTGATGGCTTCGTTCATGGATAATCCTACAGCTGATAGTCTCATTGATGTGGAAAGTTTATTGTTGTGGTCTGCTGGTGGCTGTCATTTCCCCAGTGTTCTCCTGCATTTCGGATTGCTGTTGACATGTTGATGTCCGTTGTTGTGATTCACGAGTGTGCGACCAGCTGTAAAGCTGCAGTCGGTCTAAGGCTGTAGCTGTGACTACAGCTATTTTGTTTTGTTTTCTTGTTTATTTTGACTTTGATTCCTGCCTGACATTTTTTGCCCTTTTCCACCATCTCTGTTATTATGACTGTGGAGAATGGCATGAGCACCCGCTCCTCACGTGTGTTCATTCATACGTGTGCTGCGAGTCGTCAAGCATGTGGGGCTAATTCTTGTTTTTTTTTTTTTCCATTATTATTATTTATCCTTATGTTATTTATCTGAGTATTGCTGTTATACTATTTAATTTCAATATCTGTCATTGGTATTTGTAGTTATGGTTTACTTAAAGTGTGAACTGTCTTGTTTTGTTTGTTTATTTTGTTTTGTATTCTTTTTGAAACTTTGTTGCTCGACTTTACAGCTGTCAACCTGAGAGCATTTGAAGCTCCTCTGTGAACATTACCGCTTGGAGTTGGTGTGTGGGTGGGGTTTGTGACTCAATTATTTTTTGGGTTTTCATTTGAATCTGTTTTCTGTGAATTTATTTACTTTTGTGTCTGGAGGGGGGATGAAAAAATGTTGCTAGGGCATATTGTTTAGTCTCCCTGCCTATTGACAACTATTTCTGTGTACCATCAAATTATTACTATATATTTGCCATCAAATGGTGGTTTTCTGTGCATGTAATTGTGCCTGTTCATTGTTTTGTTGTTAATTTTTCTGTCTGTTGTTCTAGGAGTTGAGGACCCAGGGCAGGCGGCTTGCCCCTTTTCTCATTCTGAGGTGGTGGTGCCTTGGTTGTAAAGTGTGGTGCATCTATGCTTAAATTCACTTGTGTGCATAAGACTGATTCGTGCACGTGGCGGTGAAAGATTATTATATAGGTGATTGTGACCCTGTATCTAGCTGGCCTGCCACTGGTAAGCCTCATCACCTATAGTGTTTGTTCTTCTTTTTTTGTGCCTCTTATTCCTGTGTTTTGATCTGAGGGTTATGTGGAGTAATGTAGTCATATTAAATTATTTTAAAGTATTGCTTCTGATCTTGTAATGTTTAATAAAGATTATTCTTTTTTTTTTTTTTTTTGGCATCCACGTCTCCGTGCCCTTCTTTTGAAACAATGAACCTGTGTGCTCCTTTCTGAATGATTGGGACAATTTTCCCTGTTTAACAGGGTGGCGTAGTCAGCTGCTTTATGTTTCCTAGTTACCTTGCTTACTCCCCGAGTGCCCTCGCCACATCTTTTTTGTGGTCTATTTAAAAAACATGAATAATCAAAACGTTTAAAAAAAAACTTTAAAAGCAATCACTCCACCCATGGACAAGGCACACCACAAAGTAGAATAATTAGCCATCTCGCCATAATAAGGGATGAAAAGTTTCCTAAGGAAAGATTCTAAAAATACCTCATGCCATCTCCTTTTTCATTTTACCGCTCATTCTACTTTTAGAAGTTCTTCCCTGCAGTTTATTTTCTACCTCAGTGTGTTTAACATCTAACTTTGGAAATACTGAGATTTTGAGCCTAGACATTGGACAGCAATTTAACCCAGAGGGAGAGAGAGATTAGATGATTGTGTCCTGTCATGGCTGTGTATGGAAGAGTTTGTTTCTGAGACTTTTGAGGAACCTGAGGTCTGTCACGTCTTCCTGGGTGCCCACAGTGGCACAGTGGGCTCACTGGTTTGTTCGCCAACAGCCTCTCATTAACCTATTTACTCTGAAGTGACTTAAACAAAAACAAAGACACATCTAACAAGCTTGTGAGTGAGTATGCTCATCACTGCCACATGTGGTTTTGCTTATATTGTAAAATATAAATTGTCAATTAATCTTTTGTGGCTGAATCTGCCAATTACAATTCAAGAAAATTGACTAATCATATTTGTTGCAGATGAGCATTAAGACTTGGCAAAGGCACCACATGCCTCATGGATTGAAATAAAACAGTAAAATTATATAAAAAGATTTCACTAAGAGTAGTCAGCTGACTCTAAGGTTTTACTTTAACTGTAATCTTTATAATCTAAAGTCTGTATTGTCTATATACTTATTCATTATAATGAATAAAACTGATGGACATTATTACGTTGTACTATGTAATGCTTAAATCTAAAGTGTGTAATTTCTGTGCCACTAATGTCACCAAATGGAATTTTAAAAACAGTTGTTTTCAAACAGATTCCAGAAACTAAACCCTGATTGTCCCGCTCCAAAGTCACACAATAAGTCGAGCTAATGTTGCTGTGTCGGGGCTTAAACAAACAGAGGAATGTTTTGATCACTCCACAGATCAGTGTTAAAATTTTAGGTGAAATCAACCTAAAATTTTAATACAAAAATTCCTTACTTATACAGTAGTTAAATTTTGGTTGTAAAACCAAAATGATGCTGATTAAATAAATACAAGAAATTTTGCAAGCTAAGACAGTATGCGGGATTTATTCTATCCTTTCAAAAATTTTGTCTGTGTCCTGCACACCAACCTGTATGCAAAGATGGCGAAATCTTAAGATATCGTAAAATTTCAAATCAATACAATATCACATTTTAGCTAGCCTCCTATCCAACTCTTTATTTTAATAAAGGAAACGTCAATGAACAAGTTCGATTGCTCATTCCATATTTATTTATGCAATACAAATGACAGTCACATTTTATTTTAAAGTGTCTGTGTTACTGTGTATTTACATACTGTATAGAAGTACTAAGTAATATTAATTATTACGAAATCAGACATCAGAAGACTACAAAGGACAAATCGGACTGCTGAGAGGATTATTGGTTGCATAGTGCGCAGAGGTCGCCAACTTTCTGCCGAGTCAATCGCTACAGACCTCCAAAGTTCATGTGGCCTTCAGATTAGCTCAAGAACAGTGCATAGAGAGCTTCATGGAATGGGTTTCCATGGCCGAGCAGCTGCATCCAAGCCATACATCACCAAGTGCAATGCAAAGCGTCGGATGCAGTGGTGTAAAGCATGCTGCCACTGGATTCTAGAGCAGTGGAGACGTGTTCTCTGGAGTGACGAATCACGCTTCTCCATCTGGCAGTCTGATGGACGAGTCTGGGTTTGGCGGTTGCCAGGAGAACGGTACTTGTCTGACTGCATTGTGCCAACTGTGAAGTTTGGTGGAGGGGGGATTATGGTGTGGGGTTGTTTTTCAGGAGCTGGGCTTGGCCCCTTAGTTCCAGTGAAAGGAACTCTGAATGCTTCAGCATACCAAGAGATTTTGGACAATTCCATGCTCCCAACATTGTGGGAACAGTTTGGGGATGGCCCCTTCCTGTTCCAACATGACTGCGCACCAGTGCACAAAGCAAGGTCCCTAAAGACATGGATGAGCGAGTTTGGTGTGGAAGAACTTGACTGGCCTGCACAGAGTCCTGACCTCAACCCGATAGAGCACCTTTGGGATGAATTAGAGTGAAGACTGCGAGCCAGGCCTTCTCATCCAACATCAGTGTCTGACCTCACAAATGCGCTTTTGGAAGAATGGTCAAAAATTCCCATAAACACACTCCTAAACCTTGTGGAAAGCCTTCCCAGAAGAGTTGAAGCTGTTATAGCTGCAAAGGGTGGGCCGACGTCATATTAAACCCTATGGATTAAGAATGGGATGTCACTTAAGTTCATATGTGTCTAAAGGCAGATGAGCGAATACTTTTGGCAATATAGTGTATGTGTATAACTATTTTTTATTTTTTATTATTATCTATGTCTTGCTGCTGTTTTTGTATTGTTGTACACTGGAAGCTCCTGTCACCAAGACAAATACCTTGTATGTGTAAGCATACTTGGCAATAAAGCTGATTCTGATTCTGATGATTGTTGGGCCTCATGTATTCAGATAGAAGACAAAGGTAGGCCTAACACAGTCGTAAAACCTAACTCAGCCCCCCACATACCAAGTCATAAATTTTACTGATAAAATTCGCGCCAAAATCAAACAAAGGGAGTCCAAAACAGACTACAAATCCCATGAAGCCTTGCTCACTAAAGGATCAAACTCCTATTGGATGAGGCACACAACAGAACGTCCCTCAACCATGACATCATCAGGAGTAGAAATATCTCTGAAATGCTTCCGGGATTTGCTTCCAGCAACTTTGCTTGCTGTGTGTAGACGCAGCTCATCGCTGCCTTCAGGTGCAGCCTCGTGGCACAAGGAAGTAACGTCCAACTTGAAACTGTGGCCATACAATCTCCATCTCGCTGGACGAGTTGAGATTACTCCGTGTTCCACCGAACACTCTAACGGATCCGAAGGAGACTGTCCCTGAGCAATCCGCATCTTCATCCGTTTGCCTGCAGAAGTGAAGAGAAAAGATTTCTCTTCCCTCTTCAATCAAGTCAATGTTGCTGATTTCTCCGCCAGCCTGCTGAGAATCAGCAGCCGTACTGCCCGCCAACAGAGTGAGGAAACGGCCTCCCGTCATCACCCAAGCCTCGAGGAACCGAGTCTGAGTTAAAGGACGGATGAACACACATTCTGCATCCTCATGCGATTCAAGTAAGAGGTTTACATCTGGGCAGAGATAGAATATTATAGTGTGTTATTCTTGTGTATCAAGGTTTTTGCTTGTACAGTTTATGGACCGCCATGTCCGCTCATTATTAATACTCAGGGTATTAATTATCACGAATTTGATTTGCTGTATTGTGGTCCAACCACATTGGACTGTTGTGCATTTCTGCCATCGCGGGTGATAGGATTATTTTGATTTTCATATCTAATCATATCACTGTTTAGTTTGTAGTTGGAAGTTGGAAGTTTATTGACTGCATTGTATTAATTATTAATTGATATTACTGCATAAATAAACTTTGTAATATAACAAAGAAAAGTGTTTTGGTTTGTTTTGCATACACCTGTGTCATGCTGACAGGATGTCAGTGCTCGGATTCAAGCCTTCATTCATTGTTTTTTTTCCCCGGAAATCGATATTCTTCGATTGTCGATTTTCCTAAGAAAACAATCTAATATTGAGACTGTTATACTATCTAGTTATTAGTCCCTGATTCCAGGGTGGTGCCCCGTCAATGTTAATCCTTATTAATATTCTATTGATTTTTGATAATTTATAATTATCTTTGATGATTGTTGCATTTGAATGATCAATAAGCTAGTGTTAATTTTAATTAATGTTTTATCGATGTTAATAATTAGCGATTATCTTTGATAATTGTTGATTTAAAGGATTAGAAAAGCTAACATTGATTCTCATCAATGTTCTATTGATTTTAATAATTAATAATTGTCTTTGATAATTATTAATTATTGCTAATAACCAAACCTGCTCCTAAACGTAGCGCAATACATTTATTGGAGCCCCATATGAGGTTTTAATGAGTTAGATTCAATTAATTAATTTAAATATTAATTAATAACTAAAGAAATAATTACCAATTATTTCTGATAGTAACACTGATCTAAACAACTAGTAAAGCCCTACATGATTAACGTACATACCGTGTAATTGTTTTGAGCAGCTGCATGTAAATACACATTGTTATAGTTATTACCATAGTATATTAGTAACATGTAATACAGTATGTGTTTCACAGGCACTAAAATAAAGTGTAACCCTAATGACTGATGTATTTCAATAACCTGTAACACATTCCCCTAATCTCGTTCCAAAACCTAGTGTTTTCTTTCTTCCCTGGTACACAAAAGCTTATTTCCTATTAAAATCATGTTGAGGTTTAAGGTTTGAGTAAGGGGTTAGACTTTACACCCCACCACCTGCTCCCTTGACCCCATTCCTTCCCACCTTCTCCAGGCCATCTCTCTGTCCATCCTACCTGCACTCACACACATAATTAACACATCTCTACTTACAGGCACTTTTCCCACTACATTTAAGCAGCCTCGAGCAACCCCGCTGTTGAAAAAACCTGCACTTAAACCCACACAAGTAGAACACTACAGACCAGTCTCTCTCATCCCATTCATGGGGAAAACATTTGAAAGGGCAGTTTTCAATCAAATCTCTGCCTATCTCTCACAAAACAAGCTGCTAGATGACAATAAGTCAGGCTTCAAAAGTGGACACTCCACCGAGACTGCCCTGCTGTCTGTCACTGAGTCGCTGAGACAGGTGAAAGCTGGATCCAGATCAACCGTCCTGATTCTGCTGGATGTTTCTGCAGCCTTTGACACAGACAACCATCAGATCCTACTCTCCACCCTCTCTTCTCTGGGCATTACAGGAACTGTGCTTGACTGGATTCATTCTTATCTCTCAGGTAGGTCCTTCAAAGTAGCCTGGAGAGTGAGGTGTCCAAGTCACATCAACTACTTATTGGGGTACATCGGGGTTCAGTGCTTGGGCCACTTCTCTTCTCTATATACACCACATCACTGGGACCCATCATTCAGGCACATGGTTTCTCTTACTACTGCTACGCCGATGACACACAGCTCTACTTGTCTTTCCTGCCCAACGACACCACAGTGACTGCTCCAATCTCTGCCTGTTTGGCAGACATCTCGGCCTGGATGAAGGAACACCACCTACAGCTTAACCCAGCCAAGACCGAACTCCTTGTCTTTCCAGCCAACCCTGCTGTTGAACACAACATCACCATGCAGCTGGGTTCAACTACAGTAACGCCTTCCAAAACGGTCAGAAATCTAGGGGTAACCATTGATATCCAACTAAATTTCACAGACCACATCTCAAAGACAGCACAATCATGTAGGTTTACACTCTACAATATCAGGAAGATAAGACCCTTCCTCTCTGAACATGCCACAAATCTTCTTGTTCAGTCACTTGTCATAACTAGACTGGACTACTGTAATGCTCTCATTGCAGGCCTCCCTGCATGCGCAATTAGACACCTGCAAATGATCCAGAATGCAACAGCACGTCTGGTCTTCAATGAACCAAATAGAGTGCATGTTACACCACTCCTTGTCTCTCTTCACTGGCTGCCGGTTGCTGCATATATCAAATTCAAGACTCTGATGCTGGCATACAGAACAGTCACTGGGTCTGCTCCAGCATACCTAAAATCATTTCTGCAGAGCTACATTCCCACCAGAAGCCTGTGGTCAGCTAAGGAATGTCGCCTTGTTGTAACAGCACAAAGAGACACCAAAACACTTTCCCGGACTTTCGGCTTCATCGTATCACATTGGTGGAATGACCTTCCCAACTCCATCCGTGATGCTGACTCACATCTTTTCAATGAGCACTTAACCAGTCACAAAAAACAGTCCCACTGTCTCCTTAAGATGATTAGCTTATAATGTATTCCTCTTTTGTAAGTCGCTTTGGATAAAAGCATCTGCCAAATTAATAAATGTAAATGTAAGGTTAAGGTTTGGTTAAAGGGTCAAACTGAAGACAAATTCTAATAACATTGTTCATTGGCTCATTTTTAACCACTTGCACATGTACATACGCAATTCTATGTTATATGTCCTATTTTTATTTTTTTTGTATGACTATTTATACTCTTACCTTGTTTTATATTCTGTGTATCACTGTAATGTTCTGTGTGCACTTGCTTGTTTCTGCTATCACCAAAAAAAAAAAAAAAAAAAAAAAAAAAAAAAAAAAATACATTCCTTGTGTACGTGAGCACACTTGGCAATAAAGCTCATTTTGATTTTGATTCTGATTTATTTTTCTCTATGGGAGGAAGTTGTATGTCATGGAAAAAATAATTTGCAGAATTTCATATTAATTTTAAATGTATATGAAGTACAGTGCTTATCTGTTAAACATTATATAATGTTTGTTAATGACTTAATAATAATATTTATTAAAAAATGTTATTCACAATTTAAACATCCAGTTACTCATGCACGTTTCTCATTTATATTGTTGATTTTGAAAGTTTGCATTTGTCTTACACACTGTGGTTATTGCACAAACACACAAGTAAGTATGTATTATTGGGTAAAGCTGATTTGGGTGTGTTCATATTAATCAAATCTATCTGGGAGGTGAGGCTGAGCTCTGCTTATCCTCTTTAAACATAAATCCGAATTCATTTGAGTAATCCCTGGCAAATTTTCCCCACAGACCTCATGATATTCATCAAAGCTTCCGTGTTGATTTCTGAGAGAAAGCTGGTGCTTTTGATCTACTGATAGACAAAATTCTCCCTGGGGGAAAAGGTAATACCATTACACAATGTATTTACACAATCAAACAGGGTGAGAGTGAGCTCATTCTATTGCCAATTTCAATGGGAAGACTTTCTCCACACGCACCTTTGTTGTGTGTGTGTGTTTATACAGAGGTGTGGGATGTAAATTATCCTGTCTCCTGTAGTCATCCGAAGTGTGTGTGTTTGCTTTGCATTGTTAAGCTTTACAGCCCATAAACCTACAACTCCTTAGGAGTGCTGGGCTTTGATGGTGTGTTGTTGATTTCCCCTGCTCTCCCTCACAGTCTGAGCAGGACTGTGAAAAATGGCTATGATGACTGGGTTAAGACCTCTCCAATAAATGCCATTAAGTGCCTTGTGAGAACCAGCACCTTGATTTACTCTCGGGTCACTTATTTGTTTGTGTGCCCCGTTTCGTCCCATTCCCGTATGCATGGCTGAACTGTTCAGGGTGCATATATTCTGTTCTGTGACATGTACCATATTTATTTCAGACGAAGATCAGAAGAAATAAAAACACAACAAACCAAAGTGAGTCTGTTTGGATTGCAGGGTGGTAATTTATGGCTTCGTAAATATAGCAGCAGATCGTGATGCGGTCCAAAGGGCAATGTGGAGTCGAGCTGTTGACAGTGAGCAATTGGACATTTTCTACCCTCCCATTATTCAAAAATGTAGTCTCACACAGTGGCTGCTCTATCCGATTGGACTGTAACCATTGGGTCTGTACCGATGTGGCATGACTTTGTTATCCACTAAAAGTTGCACTTTTTGCTGGTCCATATAAGAGAGGGCTACTAGAGAGATGAGGGTGTTCATTTGTGTTTCATTTGAAATGGAGTGTTCTCATTTAAGTCTTAAGAGTTTATTGTAAGGACAACAGCAAAGGCTGTGTCAAGCTTGCAGTAGAATGCAACTTAATGCAGTCCTACAGTATTTTTATGAGATTTTAAAAATACATTAAATAAATGTAATAATAAAAAAAAAAGCTTTATCACTCTGACCTCTCCAAGCACCCATGTCTTTAAAGGAATAGTTCTGTCTTGGAAATTCTGTCATCATTTACTCACCTTCATTCTGTTATTTCTTCTGTGGAACACATAAGACATACAGTATATTCTTCAACATATTGTGAATATAAACAATGGTCCAAAACTTTCAATCTCCAAAAAGGACATAAAGGTGGTTTAATCATTCTGGTTTAATGTCTTCTAAAGTTGTTTAATGTCTTCTGAAGTGATATGATCACGTTGGGTGAGAAACAAACCAAAATGTTAATTTCGTTCTTTCTTTTTTTTTTTTTGGCTTGGATTAAGACATGGATTAAACCACCCAATTCATGTGGATTACCTTTATGCTGGCTTGATGTCCTTTTTGGAGTTTGACATTTTTGAACCCCATTGACTTACATTGTATGTAGTACAACAACAGCTAAGATATACTTCAAATTATCATCTTTTTTGTTCTGTTCTTGGAAATGGCAAGCTCTGCATCTGTGTGATTAGAATAAGCTCAACAACTCTTAAACTGGATAATGTGCACCTATCACATAAAGACCCTGATGTCATTAAGAGGCTTTATGAGTTTTATGACAGTCAGTAACTGTTGGCGGAGACTATAGAAATTAATATGTAGTGCTGTCACAAAATGTTCTTTTACAAAACAACTCATGTTTCATAGCAGACTCCAAATATAGCTCACTCCAAAATAAATAGGCCTATGTTATGGCAAACATATTGAAGACCAGGCAGTCTATTAAGTGATGAGTTGTTTGCACACAAAAGACTGTCTTTAAAAGGTAGCGGACTTATGAAAAATAATCACTGGATTTGCCATGTCCGTGGCTTCAAATCTTTGAAAGATATTCATAGTTTTGTTTAAGGCACTTAGTAGCAAGCAACTGATGAGCAGAACTGTATATTTTGCATAGATTTCTGTCTGTAAAAAAACATTCAGTACTTATTACTTTTGGATGAACAGATGTTCTGATCACCAAGTCTACAAACATTTCAAGTAATGTCTTCAGTGTTTCCTCCACAATCGTTCACGGTGACTGCCACCCTATATTTTGAGTAATTTGCATGGCAATCTATTATTGTGCTATCATGTATTAAAGTTTGATTCACCCCTAAATTGATAGTAAAATGAACTGTGGTTGGTAGTTTTAGAAGTTGGTCAAACAGTATCATCCTGTATAATTCGGCAGCTCTTGGCCACACGAAGCTGCAATGTGGACCAGACTTTCTGCCAGAAAGTCAAAAGTCTGGCTAAGTAACATCAGTACAATAGTATCATGTGTTCTGTGCAATCATAGAAATTTGCATAGCATATACAGTATTGCATACTACAGTTCCATGTTTGTGTATGTAATTGGATTGCTTTCATATATTATTTTTATACATTTAACTAATAATTGTGCTCATGCCTATTTACCAAATAAGATTTCTCTTGTTCAATTTGTACATACATATTAATATTCTGTATGTTTAAATTTCAGAACCACAAACCTATGCATAATCAATAAATGCAAATTAATTGGAACTTTGTGTGAGACATTGATACAGTTCTGACACCCTGTAGCTGTTTAGCAACTCCAAATCAGTTGTAACATAAATATCCCAAATAATTAACAATTAATATATAATTTACATATTCATTTGGGATGAAATCCACCTCAACCTGGATCAGCTGACTGCCCAACACTGTTCAGACTTGTTCAGCACTTTTTCTGACCCCAAAATATATGATCAGGTGATAGTCACTGAGGAGCATGAGTCACTCTTGTCCACCTAGGGCAAGAATGAGGTAATACTCATTTATTCACTAATAAACAGGCACTCAATAAGAAGAAAAAGGAAGAGGAAAAATAGGTCATAAACTCTCATTGTAGGATTGGTAACTGGAGCTCTTTACAAAGTCACTGCCAACTTCTCTTTTCACCAGAAAAGAAAACAAAAAAAATTTGAATGGCTTATTGTGGTTAGCAGTGGTAGCTTTGCTATTGATGAAGCCGAGCAAGCTGTCTCCCATTCACAAGTAAGACCATGTCACAGCGTGTCCCGTCACACCTGTCTAGCACCTCCAAACGTCAATGTAAAAGTTGAATATTTATCTGCCAAGTCCCTGATTAAAAGAGCCCGAATAACTTTGTGCTTTTAAGTGGATGAGAAGCAAAAGTCAGAGTGGTGGTTTTAGTCTCTGTATTGTGCATTCAGTGTCATGGGCATTTCTCTGTGATGCAGATAAAATTGCATTCATCCTTTGTGGTGGTAAGCATTGTGTCAAGGCAGACTCTGCATGACAAGTGGAAGCTTGATGGAGAGCTTAGCTGTCTTCACAAGGGAGGATGTTCTACAATGGATCTTATCCTCTGTGTTTACCCTACTGAAGAAGAAGAAAATCTTTAACCAACATAAGCTGGTTTGCTGGTTTTAACTGATTTAAACTGCTCTAGCTGGTCTCCAGCATGGCTAAGCTGGTTTTTAGCTGGTCGGCCAGTAGATTTCCCAGCCTGACCAGCAGATAAGTGCCCAAAAACCCTCTAAAACCAGCAAACTAGACCAGCCTGGCTTGGTTGGGAGACTAGCTAAGACAAGTAAACCAGTTTAGGCATAGATTAGCAGGGCATATGGTACATTACTGCACACAGAAATCCACCCTTCTCTCTCAGATTAATTTTCCGATTAACACTTTTTATTGATTCACACAAATGAAACAGAAAAGCAAACATTTACACACCGAATCAACTTTTAACCCCCATTATTCCCTTTCCCCCTCCAAATTCCCAACCCCATCCTGACCCTCAACAAATATCCCTGTGGTCCAACTTGAGAATACCGCCCCCCCCCCCCCCAAAATAAAAAAATAAAAATAAAAAATATACAGTATATATACACTATATTGCCAAAAGTATTCGCTCATCTGCCTTTAGATGCATATGAACTTAAGTGACATCCCATTATTAATCCATAGGGTTTAATATGACGTCGGCCCACCCTTTGCAGCTATAACAGCTTCAACTCTTCTGGGAAGGCTTTCCACAAGGTTTAGGAGTGTGTTTATGGGAATTTTTGACCATTCTTCCAGAAGCGCATTTGTGAGGTCAGACACTGATTTTGGACGAGAAGGCCTGGCTCACAGTCTTCGCTCTAATTCATCCCAAAGGTGCTCTATCGGGTTGAGGTCAGGACTCTGTGCAGGCCAGTCAAGTTCTTCCACATCAAACTCGCTCATCCATGTCTTTACGGACCTTGCTTTGTGCACTGGTGCGCAGTCATGTTGGAACAGGAAGGGGCCATCCCCAAACTGTTCCCACAAATTTGGGAGCATGCAATTGTCCAAAATCTCTTGGTATGCTGAAGCATTCAGAGTTCCTTTCACTGGAACTAAGGGGCCAAGCCCAACTCCTGAAAAACAACCCCACACCATAATCCCCCCTCCACCAAACTTCACAGTTGGCACAATGCAGTCAGACAAGTACCGTTCTCCTGGCAACTGCCAAACCCAGACTCGTCCATCAGATTGCCAGATGGAGAAGCGTGATTCGTCACTCCAGAGAACGCGTCTCCACTGCTCTAGAGTCCAGTGGCGGTGTGCTTTACACCACTGCATCCGACGCTTTGCATTGCACTTGGTGATGTATGGCTTGGATGCAGCTGCTCGGCCATGGAAACTCATTCCATGAAGCTCTCTATGCACTGTTCTTGAGCTAATCTGAAGGCCACATGAACTTTGGAGGTCTGTAGCGATTGACTCTGCAGAAAGTTGGTGACCTCTGCGCACTATGCGCCTCAGCATCTGCTGACCCCGCTCTGTCATTTTACGTGGCCTACCACTTCGTGGCTGAGTTGCTGTCATTCCCAATCGCTTCCACTTTGTTATAATACCACTGACAGTTGACTGTGGAATATTTAGTAGCGAGGAAATTTCACGACTGGACTTGTTGCACAGGTGGCATCCTATCACAGTACCACGCTGGAATTCACTGAGCTCCTGAGAGCGGCCCATTCTTTCACAAATGTTTGTAGAAGCAGTCTGCATGCCTAGGTGCTTCTTTTTATACACCTGTGGCCATGGAAGTGATTGGAACACCTGAATTCAATTATTTGGATGGGTGAGCGAATACTTTTGGCAATATAGTGTGTATATATATATATATATATATATATATATAAAAAAATTTAAAAAAATCACACACATTTAAAACTACATATCTTTCTCCACTTCCCCTCCCCGAGAGCCTTCCA
This sequence comes from Myxocyprinus asiaticus, assembly GCF_019703515.2. NCBI lineage: Eukaryota > Metazoa > Chordata > Actinopteri > Cypriniformes > Catostomidae > Myxocyprinus > Myxocyprinus asiaticus. The sequence goes on from NC_059345.1 coordinate 43,674,322, forward strand.
AAAATGCCAAATTAAATAAATCCAAGTTTCCTTGCCTTTTCTATGACATTTCTTCGAATGCCGCCACCCTGCCCATCTCTATGCTCCACTCCTGAAATGAGGGTGCTCCAACTGACTTCCATCCCCTAAGGATGACCTGCCTGCCGATCATAACACTGGCTAGGACCCAATTTGTTATGTATTTATCCCCTATATTAATGAATGCCCCATAGCCTAAAATACAGAGTCTGGGGCAAAATGAAATTTGAGTGTCCATCACATATAAAACTCTGAACCCTCAACCAAAAATCATGGATCTTAACACACCACCAAAAAACATGGGTTATGTCCCCATCTTCTGATTGGCATTGCCAGCAGGTGGGTGCATCTTTAAGACCAGGCCTACACAATCTAGAGGGGGTCCAACAGAATCGATGTAAAATCTTAAATTGCATAAGGTACACCCTTGCATCTCTATATGTAGACTTGATGTTTTTTAGAATCCTAGCCCACACTCAAGTACCAAGTTTAAATCTTTCTCCCATAATCTCTTGAGAGAAGTTGAAGCTCTGTCCCCCAGACTCTGAATGAGCAGGGAGTAATACACTGATGGCTCATGACCTTTTCCAAAAGCAGTAATCACCACTCCCAGAGTATTTGCCACTTTAGGGGGGTGTATGCTACTCCCAAAGAAAGTACAAAGCAGGTGGCACAGCTGTAAATACCTAAAGAATTGAGACCTGGGGATCCCAAAATGCTGAACCATATTTTCAAAGGATCTCAACACTCCACTCTTATATAGGTCACCAAGCGTATTAACCTCCCTCACAGTCCACTCTGTCCAGCAGAAAGGGAACTTATTAATACATAATTTTGGGTTCAGCCATATGCTCAAAGGAACATTTAAATAAATCTGAATTAAACACTCTGGACACTTTTGTCCATACCGCATGTAAATGCCAGATAACGGGGTATAACTTAACTTCTCTGTTTAGTTTGATAGAAAGGCTTTGCAATGATGAAATAGGGGCAAAAACTTCCTGTTCAATACAAAACTTGGGAGGGGCTCTCTCAGATGGAAGCGACCAATGAGCCAAATGTCTGAGACCGAATGCATAATAATAAAACAAAATCTTGGGTAGGCCTAGCCCACCTTTGTCAATTGGCCTATTCAATTTACTGAAATGTAATCTGGGATGTTTACCATTCCAAATGAAGGACTTCACTATGCTATCAAATTGCTTGAAATAAGAGAGGGGGACATCTACAGGAAGAGATTGTAGCAGGTAGTTGAATTTTTGAATTCAATTCATTTTAATAATATTAACCTTCCGGGCAGTATGCTGTCAGAGCCAAAGCTTCGGATATAGACCAATTCACTCTGTATCCTAAGAACTTAGAAAAGGAATGAACAATTCTGTGGAGGCAAGGCATAGATCTAGTAGGGTCGGAGATGAATAATAAAATATAATCTGCGTAAAGCAAAAGCTTATGCGCCACACCTCCCGCCACCATCCCTGGAAAATCCTCCTCCTTTCTTATCATGGCTGCTAATGGTTCCAGGGCAAGACAGAACAATAATGTGGAAAGAGGGCAACCCTGCCGGGTGCCCCTATCCAGAGTAAAATAATCTGAAATTAATCCATTTGTTTGTACCACCACTACCGGGTGTCTATCAAGTAACTTAATCCATCCAATAAAAGTATTCCCGAACCCGTACATTTCCAAAATCTTAAAAATATAATCCCATTCTACCATATCGAACACCTTTTTGCCGTCAAGTGAGATGGCAGCGACCGGAATCTGATCATTCGCCACTGACCACATGATATTGATGAAATGCCTAATGTTATCAGAAGAGCTACGGCCCCAAATAAACCCCCACCTGATCTATATGTATAACAGGTGTCATAACTTTACTTAATTGGTTAGTCCAAATTTTTGACAATATTTTAATGTCTAGCTGAATCAGGGAGGTTGGATGGTAACTCTTACCCTCGCTTGGATCTTTGTCCTTTTTAAGAATCAGACTGATCCAGGCTTGTGTCATGGTTGGCAGAAGCTTTCCATTCTTTAATGATTCTGTATAAACTTCTAGCAAAAATGGAGCCAGTTCTGTAGCATAAGATCTAAAAAATTCAGCGGCAAAGCTGTCTGGCCACGGAGCCTTGCCTGTAGGCAAGGTCTTAATTACCTCGCCAAGCTCCTCCAAGGTTATCTCAGAATCAAGATAATTTTTTTGCTTAGTCGTCAGTTTAGGATGTTCTAATGGTTCCACAAAGTTTCTAATATCTTCATCAGTAGACGAAGACATGGAACTATAGAGATGCAATTTTAATATCAATGGCCGAGGTAAATATTTCACCACCAGCAGATTTCACTGAGTGAATGGTAGAAAAAGACTCTCTCTGTTTTATATATCTAGCCAGAGGTTTCCCTGCCTTGTCCCCCGACTCAAAGTATGACTATCTTGCCCTGAATAACCAAAACTCCACCTTCCACGACAAAATAGTATTATATCTGTATTTCAATCGGGTCAATTCCTTGAGGCCATTAGACGACATTCGGCACTTCAGCTCTGCTTCGGCACTTTTAATCTTCCCTTCCCCTTTGGATTTTTTTGTGAATGAGGCATACTGTATGATCCGGCCCCTAAGAACCATCTTAAGTGCCTCCCAAGCCACTCCAACAGAGGATACTGAGGACCAGTTAGTCTCCATATAGACACAGATTTCAGCCTTTAGCATTTGTTGGAATTCAGGATTTTGCAAAAGGGATACATTAAAGCACCAACTATATGATTTCTTTTTCTCCATATGTGGCAACACCTCTAAACACACCAGGGCATGATCTGAGACTGAAATATTTCCAATTGAACAATCAACAACAGATGAAATGAGGGACTTAGATATATATATATATATATATATATATATATATATATATATATATATATATATATATAAATCTATTCTAGAGTAAATCTTATGGACTGATTGTAAAACAATTATAGTCCCTACCAGATGGGCTCAAAAGTCTCCAAATATCTGTAAGACCAAGATTTTTACACATTCTGTGAAGCATCAGTGTTGCTCTAGGGGGCTTGCACATTTTTGCTTCACTATGATCAAGGACTGGTCCATCAAAAGATTAAAGTCTCCTCCCAATATTATATCATGAGGGGTGCCAGTGGCTTGCAACATCCCTTCAAGATCTATAAAAAAGCCCTGATCATCAATGTTAGGTGCATAAATATTAGCCAAATTAAAACTTTGTCCCTAAATTTCAGCTAAAGCAATAACGACTCTTCCTAATTTATCTTTACTCTGTTTGAGACATTTGAATTGTAGATGTTTACTTATCAGCGTAATGACTCCCCTGCTCTTACCTGAGCCAGCACTATAAAAAAATGGCCATAATTCCCCAAATTTTTCAGCTTCCTGCGGAGAAAGGTGCATTAAACACTATATCATAGATCTTATGCTTAAGAAGAGAAATAACCTTCCTTTTTTTATGGGGTGCCCCAACCCATTCACATTCCAAGTGGAGAGAGACAATCCATTCATATTAACATATGACATTTTGACATATAAGAAAAATAGTTTGTGTGTCAAAAACAAGATTATAAAGACCACATTCCAACATTAGTGCAACCCTCAAAACCCGAACATCCCCCGGAACAAAACAAACAGATAAAAGAAAAACCGCCAACTGCCGTCCATCCCTCCAAACTCAAACAGTCAATGCACACCTACCAGAACCCCCGTGACAACTTTGCCATCAGATTGCTCAAGTCCGGTGTTTCTATACAAATTTTGTGAGACAGAATTACACAGCAAAAGATAATCTATAAAACAAACTCCAGCCAATAGGCGGAATAAACACAAAGAGCATGTAGATTCATCCATAAAACTGTCCTGAAAGTGTGACACTCCACAAAATAAACTCCAGCCACTAGGTGGAACCAGCACAAAAAACAAACAAACAAAAAAAAAACTGTCAAGCAAATGTTCAGTGAGCCGGTCCACTCGGCTGCAACATGAGAGCATGCAAATGACTTACTCCAATGACTTGGATGACAAGAAATACTCCACAAAACAAACTCCAGCCAAAGGGCAGAATAAGCACAAGGACTGTGTAGATTCATCCACAAAACTGTCCTGAAGGTGTGTTGCTTCTACAAAACAAATTCCTGCCGATAGGCGGACCAAGCACAAAGAGCGTGTAGATTCATCCATAATACTGTCCTGAAGGTGTGTTACTCTACAAAATAAACTCCAGCTGCTAGGCAGAGCCAGCACAAAAAGAGCGCGCAGATTCTTCAAACAGTCAAGCGAATGTTCAGTGAGCTGGTCCACTCGGCTACAACTTGAGCACAACAAGACGATCTACTCACTCCATTGACTTTATGAAGGACATCGCTTGCTGTGGGCATGTAAATGTTTTATGGTCATCCTTAGCATCTATTCTCAATTTGGCCGGGAATATCAGTACAAAAGCGACCTCCAGTTGATGTAAAAGTTTCTTGCATTCCTTGAATTGATCATGTATCGCTCATCGAGTTCGCAAAGTCTGGGAACAAGAAAATGCTGTGGTTCTTCCAAGGAAGCCTTCCTTTACTCCTCACCTCACGTAACACAAGATCTTTATCGGATGATCTCAGAAATTTGGCCAGAATTGATTGGGACCTGTCTCCCTTCGTGGATTGCCGAGCCGGAACCCTGTGAGTTCGCTCGATTTCCAGTTTATGGCTTGCCATATCGAGCAGACTTGGAAAGAGCCCATCCAGGAATTCTACCATATCCTGTCCCTCCACTACCTCCGGGACTCCCACGATATGGATGTTATTCCACCGGCTACGGTTTTCCATGTCCTCCAACTTCTCCCAGACACGGTCCAAATCCACCTTGGTTACTAGCGGGTTAGTAGATAATTCCATCTCCAATGACTCCAGTAAGGTAATCGATCTGTTTCTCAGCATCCCCGACTCTTGTAACCACATCAGTAAACTTCATGGCGATGATCAATCGACGTATAACAGCAAGATCCTCCAAGTCAGCAACGACCTTCGTCAGCATTGCCAACATGTTCAGCATCTCCCGCCGCATTTTCCGCATCTCTCTGACCAAATCGACTCCCAGGCCCGCGGCCTGCTCAGAGGTGTCAACTTGAGCATGTAAGTGCCTTTTAATGACTCCAGAGCCCGAGGATTTTGAATTCTTTGACATATTGTCCTCCTAGAACAGTTATGAAACAGAGTGTATCGAATCTCACTGGTTTATGTCATAAAAAGTATTAAAACTAGCAAAGTGCACAGAGCTCACCATTCACACGTCTGATCCTCACATGCCATCACGTGACTCCTCAGATTAATTTTCAAGAAGCTTAATTGGCATTGCCATAATGTATTAAAGATATAAAAGCAACCAGTTTATGTGTCACGTCTAGATGTGTTCATGTTCATGTTTTGTGTTTATGTATTTTATTTTAAAAAGTAGTTCCATGTCATGTTATTTCCTGTTTCCCTGCCATGTCATGTGATTCCTTGTTTCCACGTCAAGTCATTAGTGATGGGAAGATCGGATCATTTTACTGAATCTTTATGTCTCGTTCAGCAAAATGAATGAATTTTTTTTCAAGTCATTTAGTTCATTTTGTTCATTTGAGCAGAATTAAATTTAAATGTTAAATTTTCAATTGCCAAATCCCCCCAACACGTCTACTTACGCAAACTTTGATTATAGTCCCAATAAGGAAACATTATGCAAATGATTAGTTCACCTCTGGACTGAACCGTCTTGTCTGAGTCGTTTGTTCTTGTCACGTGACAGCCGTATGTGCATAGTGTATACGGCTGTCCCGTGACAAATGAACAAACGACTCAGACCAGAAGACTCGAGAGGTGAACTAATTATTTCTGTTTCCTGTGTGTGCAATGCATAGTGTATACGGCTGTCACATGACAAAAGAACGAACGACTCGGACCAAAAAAGTTAAAAGGTGAACTTCTTTTTCCTGTACAGCGCCTATGCGGTTTTCACGTAACAAACGAATGGAGGTTGCGCAATGCACATGCACGGTCAACACAAAATGAACGAATCACTCTCTGGGACTACTCGTTCTTCTGAGTCACATAAAAAATTCATTCATAATGAAAGAATCGTTCATGAATGACCCATCACTACAAGTCATGTGATTATCCTGTTTCCCTCATGTTCATGTGTCCTGTTCCCACTGGTTATAGTCTTGTTATTAGTTCTGTTATGTCATTGGTTCATGGTCATTGTCTTGTTATCTTGTTTATAGTTCTGTCAGTTCATTGGTTGATGTTACCCTTGTCTATGTACTTAAGTCTCATGTTTCCATTGTATCAGGGTCAGGTATTGTTTGTAGGTTTGCTTGTGTTGGCGTACTTAGGTCAAGTCAAGTGAAGTCCAAACATGGAGTTCATGTTCATGTTCATGTTTATGTTTTGTTATATTTCACGTTTGGATGCCACTGTAAATAAAATGCACTTGGGTTCTTCACATCATCATCATCTTCCCCTGCCTGTCATTGCCAGCACACGCTACATTATGTTAGGGATGGGCGATACCATTTATTTTATTTTCGATCTGATACCAATAATTTCAAGTCCAATATAGTCGATACCAATACCAATACTTCTATAACATTTTTTTATTTTTTTTTATTTCTTGGGATAAAATGGGTAATTTAAAATAAAAAAAATTGTCATAATTCAAGTCATTTTTTTAAATTTATTTTTTACATTTGTGAGACTAAACAGAAAATGTTTAGACTTCTGTTTTGTTTACCCTTATAAAAATTAACCATGATTTCACTACAGTAACTATAGTTTAACCATGGGATTTAGTTAAACCATAATTACCACACAATTAACCATGGTTACTACTACAATATTACTGTAGTAAAACCATGGTTAACTATTTTTTTATTATTTTATTTATTATAAGAAATAAATGTCACCTTTAGATACACTATATTGCCAAAAGTATTCGCTCATCTGCCTTTAGATGCATATGAACTTAAGTGACATCCCATTATTAATCCATAGGGTTTAATATGACGTCGGCCCACCCTTTGCAGCTATAACAGCTTCAACTCTTCTGGGAAGGCTTTCCACAAGGTTTAGGAGTGTGTTTATGGGAATTTTTGACCATTCTTCCAGAAGCGCATTTGTGAGGTCAGACACTGATTTTGGACGAGAAGGCCTGGCTCACAGTCTTCGCTCTAATTCATCCCAAAGGTGCTCTATCGGGTTGAGGTCAGGACTCTGTGCAGGCCAGTCAAGTTCTTCCACACCAAACTCGCTCATCCATGTCTTTAGGGACCTTGCTTTGTGCACTGGTGCGCAGTCATGTTGGAACAGGAAGGGGCCATCCCCAAACTGTTCCCACAAATTTGGGAGCATGGAATTGTCCAAAATCTCTTGGTATGCTGAAGCATTCAGAGTTCCTTTCACTGGAACTAAGGGGCCAAGCCCAGCTCCTGAAAAACAACCCCACACCATAATCCCCCTCCACCAAACTTCACAGTTGGCACAATGCAGTCAGACAAGTACCGTTCTCCTGGCAACTGCCAAACCCAGACTCGTCCATCAGATTGCCAGATGGAGAAGCGTGATTCGTCACTCCAGAGAACGCGTCTCCACTGCTCTAGAGTCCAGTGGCGGTGTGCTTTACACCACTGCATCCGACGCTTTGCATTGCACTTGGTGATGTATGGCTTGGATGCAGCTGCTCGGCCATGGAAACTCATTCCATGAAGCTCTCTATGCACTGTTCTTGAGCTAATCTGAAGGCCACATGAACTTTGGAGGTCTGTAGCGATTGACTCGGCAGAAAGTTGGCGACCTCTGCGCACTATGCGCCTCAGCATCCGCTGACCCCGCTCTGTCATTTTACGTGGCCTACCACTTCGTGGCTGAGTTGCTGTCATTCCCAATCGCTTCCATTTTGTTATAATACCACTGACAGTTGACTGTGGAATATTTAGTAGCGAGGAAATTTCACGACTGGACTTGTTGCACAGGTGGCATCCTATCACAGTACCACGCTGGAATTCACTGAGCTCCTGAGAGCGGCCCATTCTTTCACAAATGTTTGTAGAAGCAGTCTACATGCCTAGGTGCTTCTTTTCATACACCTGTGGCCATGGAAGTGATTGGAACACCTGAATTCAATTATTTGGATGGGTGAGCGAATACTTTTGGCAATATAGTGTATGTTGCTATTTTAGCGTGAATTTACTCCAGAAGAAGTTGTTTCTCTGATTTTCTATCATTACCTCTACAAGGCACTGATCCCTCTTGTTTGAATGAGCCTTGTGATGGCGCAAGTGCTTGTCTTCTTCAGCATGCATGTTAAGATGAGCGTATTTGGTAATATAACCTAATCCTTTTTATTTCACTTTGAAGCTTATGATTATTGTTCATGTTCATGGGAACCAAATAATAATATCCCAAGTTAATTATTATTGTTTTATTTATTTATTTATTTTTTAAGAATCGATATGTTTGTGTGAGGATCGATATTTTTGATACAACATCAGTATCGGAAGTCGATCCACCCATCCCTAGTTTGTTTCATTTTTCAGTTGATGATCCTGTCCCACTAGCTGTCCTGTTTATGGGGCAAGACATCACATACCTTGTTTGGTTTCAACTCAAAGTCTTTGTGGTGGGTTGTGAAGTGAGAAAAAAAGGTGTCCCTATTTCTGAGTAATTAGGGCATGAGGTCAAGTGAAGTTCTGTTTCCACTTCAGTTTGTGAGAAGTAAAGGCACAGCCTGTTTGTCTCTTAGTGTGGCTCAAAAAAAGGTAAGTAATTAAAAAATGTGCTTCATTTAGAAACATCTAAATCAGTCAAAAATACTATTTACTGAATTAACTTGCTGTTGCAGGTTACACCAACAAAAGTATTTTAAAGGGTCAAATCAAGCAGAAATAACTTTTAAGGTAAGCTCTTACCTTTATGTAACAACTGGATGTTACACATTATTCTGTGCATTTATATACTTTTTGAGACTTTTTCTCACACAGATACATTTCAAAACATTTAGTGTGTCAGACTCCTTCCTCTGCTCACACTCACTTTTTTAATATGCTTTCAATTTTACAATTACATTCTGAAAAGTACTTTGGTTATAACTATATGTAAGTCACAGTATACAGTGGCAAGAAAAAGTATGTGAACCTTTTTGAATTACCTGCATTTATGTATACATTTGTCTTAAAATCTGATATGATCTTCATTTTAGTTACAATAATGAACAAACACAATATGTTTGAACCAATAACACACATATTATTGTATTGTTCTTGTACATCAAATCAAATCAAAAATCAAATCACTTTATTGTCACTCAACCATTACACAAGTGCAACAGTGGGTGAAAATCTTGGGTGCAGTTCCAAGCAACATAGCAGTCATGACAGTGATGAGACATACACCGATTTACAATAAACATCAGATTTACACAACACAATTTACACATCTAATATACACATAATTACTCGCAACACAATATACAAATAATAATATACAATGTACAGTATACAATACACACAATATAGAATACACATACACACAATATAGAATACACAGTATACAATAAAAATAGTATATATAAAATATACAGTAGGTTCTATTGTGCTGTATTGACATTCAGGCTGTCAGCTGATAGTCAGTTGCCAGTGTGTTGTTAAGAGAGAATATAATTTATGACAGTCCAGTGTAAGATTAATAAAGTGCAGTGCTGATGTATATTGATCATGAGAGATTAAGTGTTCAGAAGTCTGATTGCTTGGGGGAAGAAGCTGCCATGGAGTCGGCTGGTGCGGGTCCTGATGCTGCGATACCGCCTGCCTGATGGCAGCAGTGAGAGCAGCCCATGGCTCGGGTGGCTGGAGTCTCTGATGATCCTCTGAGCTTTTTTCACACACCGCCTGGTATATATGTCCTGGAGGGAGGGAAGCTCACCTTCGATGATGTGTCTGGCACTTCGATAATGTGTCTGGCATATTGAATACATACTGAATACATCATTCAAACATTCATAGTGTAGGTTGGAAAAATATGTGAACCCCTAGGCTAATGATGTCAACAGCTAATTAGAGTCAGGAGTTGGAAAACCTGCCATCCAATTAATTAAACGAGATTGTAGGTGTTCTAGAGGCAGTTCTATAAGGAAGAATGTTCCAAAATCCCTTCTGAACGTTGTGCAGGTCTAATCTGCAGCTAACGGAAACGCTTGGTTGAGGTTACTGCTGCCAAAGGAGGATCGACAAGTTATTAAATCCAAGGGTTCACTTACTTTTTCCATAGCACTTTGAATGTTTATTGGCATGTGTTCAATAAAGACATGAAAGATTATAATTGTTTGTGTTTTGTAAGCTTAAGCACATTGTGCTTGTCGATACTTGTGACTTGTGAAAAATTATTCTATTTTCATTTTTGCTTGAGTTTATTCATTTTATTTGCTTGAGTTCTATTTAATTTATTATTAATGTTTCACCAGTTCTAAAGAGGGTGAAGGAAAAGTGTTCTCTGTATAAAGGGAAAAACTTAGTGGCTGTTTGAGCAGGGTTTCTTTGAGTAGAGGACAGGCAGTCACTACTGTGAATGGGTCAGAGTGAATTGGCCTCCTGTTGGTGCCCGGAGACATCTCTTTAGCCTTTCTACAGGAGAAGAAAGCCAAACTGCCACTCAGCCCAGAGCTAATGCTTCCTGCAACTATGTGCAGGACCCTGTGTGAATGTAAGAAAGCCAGAGGTGGAGGGGGGCTAATTTGACAAAGTGAAAGCAAATCATCTTAGAGAATGAAAGGAGCGAGTAAGAGAAGAATGTGTGTGTTTTCACGTATTTTTTAACTTTTGTCTGACCAGCCAGCAGGGGACTACACTGGGAATTTCTTAAGCATGCTAAAAGGTATCCCTTGTGCATGCTCTTCTCACATTCCAAAATGTGTGTGGGGTGGGGGGGGTTGCAGGGTTGCACAATGTTACCCATGTTTCCATTGATCATAGTATAATCAGGGTTGGGGATTAACGAAATACATGTAATGGGATTACATATTTAAAATACAAAATATAAGTAACTGTATTCCACTACAGTTACAATTTAAATAATTGGGATTTAGAATACGGTTACATTCAAAAAGTATTTTGATTACTGAAGAGATTACTTTGCATTTTATTGTCATTTGTTTCATTTAATATTTAGTCCTTTCGGATGGAAAAATTTATACATATAAATGATGCGATCCAAAGTGCATTTGAACAGCAGTGAAACACTTTCTTATGATGTGTTACATTCATACGAGCAGACAGAGAAGTTTGAAGTAAGTTTGGAGCAGAAGAAATAGAAATAAACCTTGTGTAAACTGTCAGCTTTATGCTAAGTTAAAATGCTATTTCTAGCCATTTTACATACGTTACTAGGCACGATCATATTTTTTTTATCAAGAAAATTCACATTGGATCATCGTTTCTTTTTTTCTAGTAAGACCTTTGAGATTAGGGCAAAAATCGTATTCTTGATAATAATTTTTATATTGTTTTCCTGTAAAAATATCTAAACAATCCTTAAAACAAGATCAGTTTGATTTATCTTGTTTTAGAAACAACACTGCACAAGATATTAAGGTTTTTCAGAGAATGTGTTTTTAATATGTGTATTTTGTCTTACTGTACTGGCAGAGTTTTTATAGTCAAAACAAGTGAAAAAATCTACCAGTGCTGAAGAAGTAATCCAAAGTATTTAGAATACGTTACTGACCTTGAGTAATCTAATGGAATACATTACAAATTACATTTTACAGCATGTATTCTGTAATCTGTAGTGGAATACATTTCAAAAGTAACACTCCCAATCCTGGGTATAAGTAATGGGGGGGTTGTACTTGCATCCTACCTGGTATCTACGCCCCTGCTATAACCCATGCTTTGCTTGTAAAATTATATTGCCAGACTTTATTGGTTTCTGTTTAGCCTCATCTAATGAAAAGAATAAAAAATCGACATGTCATCACTTCCTAAATCTAAGATATTCACTGTCAAACATGGATACTTTATTTTTATTTTTTATTTTTGTACATAGAGCATCAACCAACTCCTGCAATGAACAAACCAGAATTCACATACCACAAACCTTTTGGCAGCAGAACATGTGTCATAAGTTATGTTTGTAGATAGACATTATTTTGAAATCTACTCTTAATAAAATCTGAAGTGAAATGCATGTGGTTTAAAAGAACATTAAGCTAGTGTGGCATCAAGTAGACAACACAAATCTTTTTAATTTTACAAGATTTTAAAGAAACAAGCTTTATAAGTACAGCCATTTAGCACAGATCTGTTAATAAGCTAAAGTATGTGAGGCCTCTCTGGTCTAATCTAAATATAACAGAAAACAATGCCTTTCAGAAAATGTGTGTTGTGATTTATGTGATCACTGCAGGACATTACACCCACACCACTCTCATAAAAAGGCAGAGAAGATGAAATTTGGCATTAAGAGATGAGATCAGTCACTTAAGAAAACGTTTTATTTCAGGGTTTTTGCAGAAAGCAGCATTCTGAAATGCCATGTGAATGAGAACACGGGTTTCCTTATGCCACTTAAGGGATTAAGAGAAAGTGGTTTAACACACCTAGGTTTCTCAGAGAACACAGCTTCTCTGGCCAGGTAAACACATAAGCGGCGTTCTCACAGGTTTTTGAAGAGTGCGCATGTGCGTGAACAGACCGGGGTAACACATGTCATCGAGTGAAGCCGAACAAGAAGTAAACAGAGCAGAAAGTCTTCAACATTTATGGGAGTACAGTAGGGAAAGCAAATACAAAATAAACTATATTCATATATAAACACCAGTGTAAATTATCAACTGTCCCTTACCTCCACGTATATGCGCTCGTACATTGGGGCAGGGGTGTTGATTCCGGGGGGGATGAGGGAAAGTAAACCTCCCAACTGCCCCCCACCCCATTATTTATTACCATGATCAATGGAAACATGTAAATGCTTCACACTGCAACCCCCCCCCCCCCCCCAACAATGTTTAAGACTAATTTACACCCTTGCATTGGGGGAATACCGGTGTTTTACATGAGAGAGAAAACCCCACTATTGCTGCGCAATTCCGCTGCAGGTCGCAAACACAGCAAAAAGGAAACAAACACAGCAAAAACTGTAGAATATATGTAAATAAAGCGAAGCAACAGAGAGTAAAATAGCAAAGTCTTTCTAAGATGCCATGTTTGTTATTTATACAAGCGTCGTGGGGATATTATGCTGCTATAGAGAATGCTGCTTCCTCACCAAGCCGTATGTATACACAAGTTAAGTGTACGGCGATTATACAGTACATGTAAACAGGAACGCAGCTTTCTCTCGCAATACGCTGCATTCTGATGTTCATGTAAATGCAGAGGAGCCCAGTGAGAGGGGAGAAGTTAATTCAGAGTTAAACATCTATATTTATGGGGTGTGATTGTGCCCATTGTCTGAATATAGAACATTCGGTAGCAATTCTTGCTGCTGGACTTGTGATCATGGTCCTGAAATAATGCAAGTGTTCAATATGTATTTATAACCTCAAAGTATGGAAATAACCTTTGGACTGGAAATGTTTTGAAACAGGGTGATTTGCCTTTTCTTAAATTTGATTTGGATGTTTATGTGGCCAATATTTGTATCTTTTGTTGCTTATTGTTTTACAAAAAGTATTTTAAATTTCTTTTAATTTGAATAGGACTGTAGGAATGGGTGTTTTTGTGATTATATGCAGCCAATATAGGGGTGAAGGGGCAGCCATGCTAAATTTTGTGTTCCAATTACTTCCATTCATTTTCATGTGAACACGGGAGAATGCGTATATCAGGGAATATACACTGGCGGCCAAAAGTTTGGAATAATGTACAGATTTTGCTCTTATGGAAAGAAATTGGTACTTATACTCACCAAAGTGGCACTCAGTTGACCACAATGTATAGTCAGGACATTAATAATGTGAAAAATTACTATTACAATTTGAAAAAAAAATTCAGAACTTCTTAAACTACTTCAAAGAGTTCTCATCAAAAAATCCTCCATGTGTAGCAATGACAGCTTTGCAGATCCTTGGCATTCTAGCTGTCAGTTTGTCCAGATTCACAGGTGACATTTCACCCCACACTTCCTGTAGCACTTGTCTTGTCGGGCACTTCTCACACACCTTACAGTCTAGCTGATCCCACAAAAGCTCAATGGGGTTAAGATCCATAACACTCTTTTCCAATTATCTGTTGTCCAATGTCTGTGTTTCTTTGCCCACTCTAACATTTCTTTTTATTTTTCTGTTTCAAAAGTGGCTTTTCTTTACAATTCTTCCCATAAGGCCTGCACCCCTGAGTCTTCTCTTTACTGTTGTACATGAAACTGGTGTTGAGTGGGTAGAATTAAATGAAGCTGTCAGCTGAGGACATGTGAGGTGTCAATTTCTCAAACTAGAGACTCTGATGTACTTATCCTCTTGTTTAGTTGTACATCTGGCCTTCTACATCTCTTTCTGTCCTTGTTAGAGGCAGTTGTCCTTTGTCTTTGAAGACTGTAGTGTACACCTTTGTATGAAATCTTCAGTTTTTTGGCAATTTCAAGCATTGTATAGACTTCATTCCTCAAAACAATGATTGACTGATGAGTTTCTAGAGAAAGCTGTTTCTTTTTTGCCATTTTTGACCTAATATTGACCTTAAGACATGCCAGTCAGTTACACACTGTGGCAACTCAAAAACAAACTCAAAGACAATTTAAGCTTCAGAGGCATAGTAAAACAAGGAAAAATACTGGAGATGCCTTTGGAAGATGGAGACAGCTTAAAGCCCAGAAATCCTTTGAAAGTTTTCTAATTCTGGCAACCTGCATGAGCTTCGAGGGGTGGGGCAGACAGCTCTCCAATATTTTGAATTTGGACTCAGTACCCATTTCAAATGCTTGTTGTCAGTCTTACATATAGCACCTTTAAAGTATTTATTTCCTTCCGAAACAGCAAAATCAGTACATTATTCCAAACTTTTGGCCGCCATAGAATTTTATCTTCGCTGTGTACTAAAATGTAATGTTGGAGAACTCTGACATGCTTATTTGCTTTGCGAAATGATTTTTGTCCAATAGCGGATCTATACTGTACTTAACAGATCAACCTCTTTGTTGAAAATCCAACATGGATGAAAATCTTTTTTTTTTTTTTTTTTTTTGTGTGTGCAAGTTTTGCATAAGGAGCTTTTGTCATGTTGGAGGGCAGAATTGGAAGCTGTTTGAGCCAGAGCTAGAGGAACAAACTGAAACTCAGCTGCTGAGAGAGGCACTACCAACAGTTCACTCAGCATCAGAAAGATGCTTTTGAGGTGGCAAAAATCCCCAATATACTTCATACGAAATTGAAGAACGAACGGGTGTGACGTCATTTAGAACAAAATCTGGCCAAAAAGAAGACGTTTTTGAGTTTGTCTTGGTGGTTGGTAACAGATCACCTAGACAAACTTTTAGGACTTCTAAACCTTTCAAACTTCTAAACACTTTCTTACTGCCATTGGTCCACATCATTGGTAGACAGAGGTGGGTAGTAATGTGCTACATTTACTCTGTTACATTTACTTGAGTAACTTTTTGGAAAAAATTGACTTTTAGAGTAGGTTTAAAAGTGGGTACTTTTTACTCTCACTCAAGTAAATTTCTAATGAAAAAAATGTAATGTTCATTACAATGGGCAGCATTCCTGTCGTTACATTACTGGGTTTAATTTTAAATAATGCGTAATTTATTGAGATTATTGAATGGGACTTTTACGACAGCGGAAGTTCACACAGCTGCACGCACTTTCACAGACTGTCACTCAAGCCGAGTCAGCACTGTTGCAGCATCATGCTCTTCTAACTAAGTGAAACACTTTCTTTGCTCCACACAGTGAAAAAATAATAGTTTCATCACGCAACACCATTTTACACAAAGACAAGTGGATATTTCAAGATTAAAATTGCAGCTCCATCTTAAGGCAGCATGCTGAGGTAAGTTGTGGCTCTAATGTTAACGCAGGCTTTTCTATGACATGGTGATGGTCATTTTCAGGATGATTCTGTAAATACGGGCTCTTGTGACATCAGTTTTTAAGTGTACATTTTTAAATCTGCAGCAATATACCAGTGCGCTTTGTCCCGCATGTCATGAGCAGTATTTACGCATTTACCCCACGCCCTTGCGGGGGTACTGGCAACTATTGCAACTACTTCAGGCTGATTAACTGTATAAATCCATGTAAACATCCACGTTAAGTGTAAATGCCTTTTGCTCTACTGAACGTGTATTTGACAACTGAAGCGCGAACAGAGAGCATTTCTGCATGTGGTGCCTTACGCAGGCTGCATGCTCTGTGTTTAGGGAGCAGCGGTACTGTGTACAGAACTAATGATCAAAAAAAATGTGACACTGAAAACTGTAACTACACTGAACTAACAACTAAAAGCTATGAAATAGCGAAAGTAGGCATTAATAAAACATGATCTTGCTTAGGTTTTTATTTCAGCATTATATATATAATGTCCCTGTGGGACATTTTTCATGTTTTCACTGTAACAATTACTAGAAAGTTTTCAAAACATATCTTCATATTGACAAATTCATCCAGATCTGACAAGGCTAACATTCTGTCTAAAATCTCCTTATTATGTTGCATAAAAGAAAGAAAGTCATATGGTTTGGAACAACATGATGATGAATGATGACAGAATTTCCATTAATAATAATAATAAAATAGCTGCGAGCAGCAATTAATGGGGTTCAAGCGGTTTAAGGCCTTTAAGCACATGCGTAAAAAGGTATTATGTTTTATTTAGCAAGCATGTAACCACCTAGATCATAGATGGAATAGACCATTTACAGCCAATATAGGAAATTTACTAAGGAAATACATGGCTTTTAAAGCTTTTTAAAGCTCATAGCACCACCTATGGTCTGATCTCCATAAAAGTCTGCATGCTTGTTTAGAATCATATGTTGCATGTGCTCACATAATTTCGTGAAGTTCTGAGTTTTTGTTTAGGAATTATGGGCTTATTTGTACACTTGACCATGGCCATTTTCTAAATGACACTGTTATAGCTACCCAAAGGGTAAAGTTCAAAATTTTTTTTTTATAATTATTGACCTAGAGAGTCCAGAGAATTGTACTGCATAGGTTTTATTGAGGTTGAGTGAAAAACCTAGGACTAGTTCATAAATGTAGCATCTGGACCAATCAGACACACAATTATTCATTATTTAATGAATAATCCAACAGACGTCTCAAGACCGTAATAAGCAAAGGTCCAAGTTGGCCCAAGCAGACTCCGAGATGTCTGCTCTCCCACTAATCATTATCAGCTTTTACTCCCCCTTTGCTGACACTGGTCCAGCAACTAGTGGACCTCAGATACATTCCAGGTGGGAGAAGATAGTCACATGCAAATGCAAAGGAATGTGGGGAGAAGTAACTCACTCCATTCCCCCATAGGAAAGACACATAAAGCCCATAAAACAAACTTTTCTTCATTAATTTATAGACAAACTGTTCTATAAATGAACATGCATATTCTCAGGACATTGTGTGTATGATTATTACTGTCTCGTATAGTGTATTTTGTGCTGTATACCATTTTGTGCATGCTTTTTGACAGAACCACTAGATAATGTAAAATTATTGGTATCATGCTTCCTATCAAATTAATCCTTGTGTGATGCCCTAAACATTGGTGTATAGCACCCCTTAATAGCATGCATTGTATGCTTGTTATATTAATCAGAGCATAAAGGGGTACAAACTGCCAGCTTACTCCAATCATGCAAATGAGTCAGCTTCCAAACAAAGGAACTTTTCCCACTGGAAAATTGCATCTTTCTCATTGGTCAAGCCAAACTCGAGAGGAGTGGCCTCCCTCAGGAGTTAAAGGGCACTGTCAGAGTGACCTCCCTCTCTCTTCTCTCTTCCCTCGCTCTCTCCCTTCTTCTTCTGGTTGGTGTTCGTGTGGGACCGGAAACACCTGGTCCGTCCGTGAGGTCGTGGGTCGGCAGGCCTGAAACACATCAAGCCATGTGTAACTTCCTCGACCATAAGAGTCAAACTATCACTGCAAGTTCATCATCATTTCTTCATTCAACGTGGAAGAAATTGATTGCAACTTCAACACCATCGACTCAAGGAACCATCAAGACTTTCTCCTGAGACTGCATCTGGGCTCTCTCTCAACAGCCAAGGCATTGCAAGTATCGTATAGTTAACTAACTAAACAGAGGTTTAGTATAATCTGTGAACCCCTTTGTTAACAAAAGTGCTTTGAAGTAAGAAACTGATGGTTCTTTCAGATGGTTAAATGACTCTTTCCCCTGTTCTGTTCCGGTGTCATTCACTTTCACTTTTCCATTTCCCATGTATGCGTGATTTGTGTGTATGTGTTTGTTTAGATTAGTTATGTGTTCGTGATTTAGTTAAATAAAGCTTTTGTGTACATTCTTGTGAGTTAATTCTGGTCTGCTTGTAAATCAACGTCAATTTAACGATTTAATCACAGCTACATGCTAAGAAAGAGTTATTTTTCTGTGGCCACGAAAAATATCATTTCTGAGAGATTGATAGACAATCAATACTGAGTGTTCACTGGACGAACAGATTAATTGATTGTAATGTTAATTCAGCTACATCAAGTTAATTCTATTAACTGATTCAAATATTTATAATTAATTATAATGAGTTGTGATTAATTATTAATATTTCCCTTTTAAAGATAATTTGACGGTGGTATATTTTGATAAATAATCTCATCCCTGTTTTTAAAAGATTTTGCTTCAAAGCTGTACCTAAATATGTGTAATATTATTTTCAATAAGCCATGAGAATAATATTACTCCAATAAGAGAATGAATCATAATTCCCTTATTAAAGCTAATTCCTTACAATAGAAATTGTGAGCGGATACAACAAGACGTATTACGATTTTAATGGTGGAGAATTTTATTCAGACAAATAATCTAGTTATTTGTCATTTATCTAATTTATAATGGTTGTCGAACGCGACTAATTCCATTATACATTTCCTTACATAATAATGTAGAATAAGGACAGTTTAATTTAATTCCTAGCTAACACATACTGTTTCCCTACATACTGTATAATGGTGGAGGTACGCGGGCACTTTAACCCATCCCGTGTACATTTATACTACCAAATTCGCTAGGTTTTTTTTACATAATCGTGAATATTTAATGAACGATTTGATTGACAGCAGTGGTAATTGAGGCAAAGTTGTTCAGTATGAGGAGATCTAACAAATGATATGAATTATAGCTGCGTCCCAATTCAGAGGCTGCGTCCTTCAAAGGTTGCATTCGAAGGCTGATTGCGTCACCGCTGCACGACAAAGGCTGTCCCAATTCAAAGGCTCCTTCAAATGTGGCCTCCAAATGCGTCCTTCGTTTCCTGTGAAATGAAGGATACAACAGATGGATCCTTCGCGGCCTTGCCTACCCCAGAATTGTGTTTCAACTTACTCAAATATCTAATGATACAAATGTAAAAAAAACAAAAAACAAACACTTTTTTAAGTGTTTTGCAGAGTTTTTAGCGAGCTGGTGCAAATTTACCTACATCTGTATGATCGTTCATGTGGAGACATTTTCCAAGACTATGTCATGCAATTTTTTAACCCTTTCGCACGTGAGTTTCTCCTGTACTGACGGATCACCCATTGTGAGTTAATGCGTGCTGTAATAAAAAAACGTGTTACCGTACACTTCACATCAGATGTACTGGAGGACGTATAATATATTATCAAACATATAATGTGGGTTTCAGATGTTTATGATGATTGATTATGATCAATAAGATGCAATCGCAAATGTGATTGCCGGCTATGCGCGCCGCCATATTTGTTTACATTGCAATGCAGTATGGGATTCTGAGTTCTTGATAGCATAGAAGCATAGAAGGTTCTAAAAACCTAGCTCTTCCACTTTCTCAGCCCCGGAAGTGGTGTGTGAGTGAGGGAATGGGAGAAGGCTCAAGTGGACTGACTAGTTTATATATTCTTTGTTTGATGTCAGAAAACATGGCCGCATTGCTGCATCAAAATGACGGTAATGGCTTTATACTTTTATTTGGTGATTATTTGAATGTTTGTAATATAAAAAAGAAAGATATTGTGATGTTGAAGAGACTATTTGAGCAGCTGGTTCATTATGACAACCGCTTCAGTCCCTCTTTGCTAGTAAACTGCAGCATGAATGCAGATCGCAGCAGTTTGATCATATGCTTATGAGCCCAGCCTAGTGTAATCAGACAGGTTTGATCACACATGCGAAAGGGTTAATGTGAAATTAGCCTACAAAAGGAATCAAATCTTCTGAAATACTGTCAAGTGCCCATTCACTCATGTGCCATCTGCAGCAAAAGCCATTTACACATCTGTCCAAAGTAAGATTGCCTCTCTTATCATAATTCTTTTGTCTATATTCTTCCCATTAACACTTTTATACACTCATTTTTGCAGTTGTATCAGTGTCATCATAAAATTACAATAACAGAGTGTAATTGGCGCATATTATGGCCATGTATAGTGTGTTAGCGCATTAGCGTCATGAATTCAGAATGTAAACCAGACAAAAAATTTTTTTACTACATATATATTACTTTAAATAATTATCGAGTAGTTAAAAAAGCTTCTTTTACTGACCTCATGTAAATTCTTCTCATAGAATTAGGCATAAAGTCATTGATAACACATTTTAATATCACCTTTGGAGATCAGTATACAGGAGTTGCAAAGACCCAGATGCCAGAAACTCTTTTTTTGGTTGAAAACGCATTGATTTTGCCATGTTTACACCTCGCATCCATACTACAACTGTTTTTTTTTTCTCCACCAAAAATGGAGACTTTCGAAAACACTCTCAAGTACAGCATACTTTGAAAAATGATTACATTAGGAAACTTGAACCAGAGATTTCAACCGAAAACCTATTAATGTGGCATGGACTCAATGAACGTTTGTACATGCACAATCTTACACCAGTTATGTTCAATAAGCCGGCAACTTGAAAAGTCATGTAAAAGCAAAACTGGGTCGATTGGCTTTAAGCAAAAAACTTTCTCAACTCTCACCAGGCTGTACAATTACAGTATATTAATAGAGATCTATGCAACACGTACATATATAGTATATTTGCTGCATACACTTGTCAGGCTGTTTGACACAGAGTAAAATGAGCCGCAGGCACTGTATCTTTATCTTGATTATTGTATTTGGAGTGTCAGTGTTGCCACTCCTTATCCCTAGGCACTCTCTGGTCATTGCGGTAAGTCAAGAAAGAGGCTTCCGAACAAATTACGGCCTGTTCCTCCAACCTCTCCTCTCTTTTTTTATTTTTCCACACATGGGGAAAAATATAACCAAAACAACAATATTTAGGGTGCAATTAAGGGAGAACAAAATTCTATGTCTCACAGTGGATAAAGGATGATGGTCTCGTATGGTCAAACACACCACTCAGAGTATTCTTCATCCGCAGACCGCTACACTAAAAATAAAGTAAGCCCAGTTTGTTTGCTCACTGCAAACAAGAACACAATGGAAGCTCACTGTGAGGTCTGGGCTAATGCTCTTCAACTTGGACAAGTCAGATGTTAATAGGATGTGGAGTGTTTACTGCTTAAATAAATTTGAGAGCTTTCATGTACAACAATAAATAAACACTGACATTTAAAGTAGTGAGTACAGGAACAAAATAAACAAAAGTTTATACAGTACTGTAGATATGCTCAGTAGGTCTGTGTAATAAAGTGTGTGTGTGTGTGTGGGCAGGTTTAAGTGGTTTCCGAGGACTTTTTTTAGGTTACAAACTGGTAATTACAACGGTATTATGCTATAAATGTGGTTTATGAGGACATTTGTAGTGTCCTCATAATTCAAATCGCTTAAAAAACATACTAAACGATGTTTTATTGAAAATGTAAAAATGCAGAACGTTTTTTGTGAGGGTTAGGTTTAGGGGTAGGGTTAGGGGATAGAATCTATTATTCGTACAGTATAAAAATCATTATGTCTATGGAGAATCCTCATAATGATAGCTGCACCAACATGTGTGTGTTTGAGTGTCAGTGTTCCCACTCTTTTCAACCAATGAATTTCCATGACTTTTCCATTACATTTTTGTGACTTGAAAGCTAATTTCCATGCCCAAACATGTAGCTTTTCATTCTGAAAATGGCACCGAAATCACATAATCACAAATTTGTAAAAAACAAAACCACAACATTGTTTGATAAAAGTTCAACTGAAAACATTTCATTTTAAATTTAATCCATACGAACACATTATATGAATCCTAAAATGGGCGGAAATTAGCAGCTCATCGTTGTCTCTAATTGGTCAGGTATTCTAAATAACATTATATAATTTTAAAATCTTCACCGTGTTTTTTTTAATCCAGTGCAATGTAACACTCAGATTAAATATTTTAGGACAGAGCATAGTAAATAAAAATATATTGTGGCGCGGAGGAGGACGGGGCCGGACCGGAATGACGCACACCCAGACCCCAATCAGCCTGATGAGGCGAGCGAGGGATAAAGGCACCCGGGGATGGCCGTTCGAGAGAGAGAACTATGGGCAGCTGCCCTGCATATGTTTATGTTGGTGTGTTTTTGTTTAAGTTTATTATTAAACTATTATTTATGTTGTCAATCCGGTTCTCCCCTCCTCCTTTCCCTATAACCCCTTTATACTGGTGCCGAAACCCAGGAAGGAGGAGGGATGCCCGTCGTAGAGTCCTCGACACTGCCGTCCACCCAGGGGAGCGCCGCTGCCATCCGCCGGGGCACGGAGTAGCCCGACCGCGGGGAATGGCCCACAAGGCGAGGAGGGACTGGACTCCCTGACCACCTGGAGTGATGGAGCTGCTGCCAGGGGCGGAGGAGTGCCCTGCCGGCCACCAGAAAATGCGGAGGGGTCGAGGGAAGTCCACCGTCTGTGAGGGGAGGAGGGAATCGACTCCCCATCCACCTGGAGCAGTAGGGCTGCTGCCAGGGTGGAGGAGTGTCCCCACGGGCCACCAGAATCGCGGAGGGGCGTTCTGTCCGCTGGGGGGTTGGAGGTTTGACTCCGGTCCGCCCGGGGAGGAGCGGCTGTCATCCGCCTGAGATCATGGAGGAGCGATCAAGGACCACATGATGGCGCATCAGAGAACCGGTGAGTGAGTTTCTTTTCTCTCTCTCTCTCTCTCTCTCTCTCTCTCTCTCTCTCTCGCTCGCTGTCGCTCCATGTTTGCCTTTCCCTCGCCTGTTTTTTTTGTGTTGTTTGTTTTTCCTCTCCTGTCTCCTCCCAGGTCGAAGAAGGCGGGGATGACCCGCCGGCAGGCGGGGCGCAAGGCACGCCCCGGAGGGGATGTACGTCATGCCGGGGGCTCCCTGGCCTGAGGCAACACAGGGAGGAGTGTGGCGCGGAGGAGGGCGGGGCCATGCCGGAATGACGCATGCCCGGACCCCAATCAGCCTGACGAGGCTAGCGAGGGATAAAGGCGGCCGGGGACAGCTGTTCGAGAGAGAGAGAGAACTATGGGCAGCTGCCCTGCATGTGTTTATGTTGGTGTGTTTTTGTTTAAGTTTATTATTAAACTATTATTTATGTTGTCAAGCCTCCTTTCCCTATAACCCCTTTACATATATTAACTATAAAAAAAAAATCCATGATTTTTCCATGACTTTGAAAATTGTAATAATTTCTATGACTTTTCCAGGCCTGGAAATCACAATTTTAAAATTCCCTGATATTTCCAGGTTTTCCATGACCGTGGGAACCCTGGTGTGTGTGTAATTGATAGATCAGAGTGAGAGTCCTTTAGAGGAAACCGGCAGACTTCCAGATGCCTCCACTCCCACAAATGATCTTCCTCTTACCTAAAGCCTGCAGGGCTTATGCCCACCTGTGTTGATACCTTACACAGGTAGCCTACTCTTTTTCCTGACAGAAACAGCATGGCATCAAAGTCCTTGTCTCTACATAAAAAAAACAAACATAAGATTTCTGTTCTCTCTACATACTGTGCATTTCTCTGTTTCTGTTAATCTGTTACATCACTTGTGCTGTGCATTCATATTACATGATATTCGGAATAAGAGCTTAATCACATTTTTGTAATTGTGGAGCAAGGAGAATGAATGTCTTTGATAAGCCTCTGTCTATAATTGTTTTCATGCTTTTTGTAAATTAAAAGAGAATGGGGGATTCCCAGATAGAACCATGTATTTGGGCATCAAATAGTTATTTAGTTGCTGTTAAAAAAAGGGGTTGTGCATGCTCGCAACATATAACGATATAGAGCTGTTATGTTATGCTCACAGGATGAAGACTTTTATGCATTGAATCCTAATCACATTCTCTCCACTTCCAATAAAATAAATAAATAAATAAATAAAAAACTGATAAAAAACAAAACAAAAAAAAAACAAACACAAAACAAAATGGGTTAGTAACTTATGTTGTACTGTAAAATGGTGACTTTGATGTTAACATTATAATAATGCAAAGCCTCCATGCTGTTTTTTTAGACCACCATACTGGATGTATTCAATAAAGCCCATCATGGAAATTAGACACTAAAGGTTTTATGGGTCAACACTGATGGCTTTTAAGAGGGGAAGGAGATGGGGGTTTGATCCCAGATTAAGCAGTCATTAGCTACAGTCTTAACAGATATTGAGGCATTGTTTAATACATATATGAGTCCTTTTCTCTTGTCTCTTTGCTAAGTAATAATAATAATAATAATTAATAAATAATAATAATTCCTTACATTTATATAGTGCTTTTCTAGTCACTCAAAGTGCTTTACATAGTATAGGGGGAATCTCCTCAACCACCACCAGTGTGCAGCATCCACCTGGATGATGCGATGGCAGCCATAGTCCGCCAGAACGTCCACCACACACCAGCTATTGGTGGAGAGGAGAGTAGAATGATGTAGCCAATTCAGGGATGGAGATTATTTTCTCGGTTTAACATCTCATCTGAAAGATGGTGCTTTTTTATATTATAGTATCCTCGTCACTATACTGGAGCATTAGAACCCACACAGACCACAGGGTGAGCACCCCTGCTGGCCTCCCTAATACCAGTAGCAACCTTAGTTTTCCCCAGGAGGTCTCTCATCCATGTACTGGCCAGGTTCAACCTTGCTTAACTTTAGTGGGCAACCAGGCGAGAGCTGCAGGGTGATATGGCTGCTTCTCTACACCCGCATAGATGTACAAATGCAGATGCATGCAAGCTTACACTCAGTAAACACCAAAAGAATAGGCAAACAGATAATACAAAACAGAGTTAGAAATACACTCGCCCCAAAACATCCTCTCTCAACACACATGTATTTGTATTTATAAGAATGTATTTAGATGGGGGGAGTCGCGTGGCACCATGCGAGGTTCGGACGTGTGAACCGCGAGCTCTGCGCATTTTGCTAGTTTTAATACTTTTTGTGTTATAAACCGGTGAGACTCGATACACTCTGATTCTTAACTGTTCTAGGAAGACAATATGTCAAAAAATTCAAAACCCTCGGGCTCTGAAGACATTAAAAGACACTTATGTGCTCAAGCTCAAGCCCCCCGAGCAGCAGGCCGCAAGCCCGGGAGTCGATTTGACCGGTAAGGTGAAGGAAATTTGGCGACAATTGATGAACGTGTCGGCAGTGCTGACGAAGGTCGTTGCTGACTTATACTGTAATACGTCGATCGATCACTGCCATGGAGACTAAATTCACTGAGATGGTAACAAGAGTGGTGGATGTTGGGAAACGGATTGATTATCTGGAGTCATCGGAGAGGGAAATAGCTGCTAACCCGCTAGCGACCAAGGTGGATTTGGAGCACGTTTGGGAAAAGTCGGAAGATATGGAGAATCGTAACCGGTGGAATAACGTCCGAATTGTTGGAATTCTGAGCGAGCAGAGGGTCAGAATATGGTGGAATTTCTGGACGGGCTCTTTCCGAGTCTGCTGGACGTAACAGGCCATAAGCTGGAAATCGAGCGAGCTTACAGAGTTCTGGCTCAGTGATCCGCTGAGGGAGACAGGCCCCGAACAATTCCGGCCAAATTTCTGAGATCATCCAATAAAGACCTTGTGTTACGTGAGGTGAGGAGTAAAGGAAGAGTTTCTTGGAAGAACCACAAAATTTTCTTGTTCCCAGACTTTGCGAATTCAACAAGAGAGAAACGTGATCGCTTCAAGGAATTCAAGAAACTCTTACATCAATGGAAGGTCGCTTTTGCACTGATGTTCCCGGCCAAATTGAGAATAGATGCTAAGGATGGCCGCAAAGTATTTACATGTCCCCAACAAGCATTGTCCTTCATAAAGTCAATGGAGTAAGTCATTGTGTGATACTCACGTTGCAGCCAAGTGGGCCTGACTCACTGAACATTCACTTGACCATCTGAGGAAACTGGGTGCCTTTTTTATTTCTTTTTGTGCTGGTTCTGCCTAGCAGCTGGAGTTTGTTTTATGTAGCAGCACTCCTTCGGGACATTGTTGTGGATGAATCCGCACATTCTTTGTGCTTGTGCCTCCTATTGGTTGGAGTTTGTTTTGTGGAGTATTTCTTGCAGGACATTGGAGCAAGTGGGTCATTGTTGCACTCATATAACAGTTGAATGGGCTGGCTCACTGAACATTCATTTGACTGCTTGAAGAAACTGAATAGCTTTTTTTTTTTGTTCTGTTTTTTTGTGCTGGTTCCGCTAGCAGCTGAAGCTTGTTTTTTGGAGGAACACACCTTCGGGACAGTTATGTGGATGAATCTACACATTCTTTGTGATTATCCCGCCTACTGGCAGGAGTTTGTTTTATAGATTTTCATCTGTTATGTAATTTTGTCTCACAAAATTTGTATAGAAACACCGGACTTGAGCAATACAATGGCAAATTTGTCGCGGGGGCTCTCGTAGGCGTACATGGACTGTTTGAGTTTGGAGGGATGGATGCCAGTTTGTGCTGTCCTGCATGGGGTTAATGCACATGTTTTTCTTTTTTCTGTTTGTTTGGTTCTGGGGGAAGTTCAGGGTTTGATTGTTGCACTAATGCTGGAATGTGGTCTTTATAATTTTGTTTTTGACACACAATCTATTTTTGTCAAAATGTCAAATGATTGTCTCTCTCCACGTAGAATGTGAATGGGTTGGGGCACCCCATAAAAAGAAGGAACATTATTTATTTTCTTAAACATAATAAATATGATATAGTGTTTATTCAAGAAATGCATCTTTCCCCACAGGAAACTGAAAAATCTGGGAAGATATGGGATGGGCATGTTTTCTTTAGTGCTGGCTCAAGTAAGAGCAGGGGAGTCATTACACTGATAAGTAAACATCTACAATTGTAAAAGTGTCTCAAACAGATTAAAGATAAATGAGTCATTATTGTTTTAGCAGAAATTCAGGGGCAAAGGTTGATTTTGGCTAATATTTACGCACCTAACGCTGATGATCATGGCTTTTTTATAGATCTTGAAGGGATGTTGCAAGCCGCTGGCACCCTTCATGATATAATATTGGGAGGAGATTGTAATCTACTGATGGACTCAGTCCTTGATCATGGTGAAGCAAAAGTGTGTAAGCCCCCTAGATCAACATTGATGCTTCACAGGATGTGTAGAAATCTTGGTCTTAAAGATATTTGGAGACTTTTGAACCCATCTGGTAGGGACTATACATTCTTTTCATCAGTCCATAAGATTTATTCTAGAATAGATTTTTTTAATATCTAAGTCCCTTATTTCATCTGTTGTTGAATGCTCAATTGGAAATGTCTTTGTTACTGATGTAACCTCTGTTCCCTGATGGAGGGAACGAGACATTGTGTCAATGTAGTGACACTAGGGGTTAACCTTTGCTTAAAATAGAAAAGGCCAATGAAAATTGGCGAGTTGAATTTGCATGCCACTCTCCGCCTGGACATACGGGTATAAAAGAAGATGGTGTGCATTACTCATTCAGATTTATGCTGAGGAGCCGATAGAGAGTCCCGGCCATGTCAGCGGCCGGTTCAGCGCCAAGGCAGGAGGGAAACATCGTCTCGTTCCCTCCCTCAGGGAACAGAGGTTACATCAGTAACCAAGACGTTCCCTGTCTGTCACTCACTCGAAGTTGTGTCGATGTAGTGACACTAGGGGTTCCTATAGGAAATGCCGCAGGCGCTGAACTGTGTCATGAGGCACAGAAGAGTGGACACGGGTAAGCTGCTGCGTGCATCGCAGTGAGTGCTCAACCATGTCATGACCTTCCAGCGAGTTAGGTAAAGCATCTCCCTAGTCCTGTTAAGGGGGGAGAAGGCACTTACCCAAGTAGTCTACTGGCGGTGTCTTTCTTAATTTGCTGTTAAGCAATCTCCCACTGAGCACTTTCTAGAATAGCACTGGGAAGTGCTCTTCGCTCTCCAGGAAGGAGAGCACTACAAAGACCACATCCTGCCAGAGGGAGGTTAACATATGGAGCATACCTCACCTGGACTTACCAATGGGGAAGTACACATATGGAATGATACCACAGGAGGACCCTATCTACAGAGAGGGTACGCAGCACAGTGGCTGAGACAGAAAGCTCTGACGAGGCTTTGGTCGAAACCGGGTCTATACGTAGGTTATAAAACCTCGCAAAGGTATTGGGTGTAGCCCAACCCGCAGCTCTCCATATGTCTGCTAGAGAGGCCCCCCTTGCCAGTGCCCAGGAGGACGCAACACCTCTAGTGGAGTGCGCCCGGACCCCCAAGGGGCACGGCAATTCCTGAGACTGGTATGTGAGAGAAATGGCATCCACAATCCAATGGGCCAACCTCTGCTTGGAGACAGCTTTCCCCTTCTGCTGTCATCCAAAACAGACAAAGAGCTGCTCCAAGCGTCTAAAGCTCCGCGTCTAAAGCTCTGCTCCAGATAGATGCGCAGGGCATGAACTGGACACAGCAACGACAAGGCCAGGTCTTCCTCCTCTGAAGGGAGTGCTTGCAGGTTCACCACCTGGTCCCGAAAAGGAGTGGTGGGAACTTTGGGCATGTAACCAGGCCGGGGTCTCAAGATCACGTGAGAGTGTGCCAGCCCAAACTACAGGCATTTGCTGATAACAGAGAGTGCCTGAAGGTCCCCCACCCTCTTGATGGAAGTGAGCACCACCAGGAGGGCCATCTTCAGATACAGAGTGCTGAGCTTGGCCTGCTCCAGGGGCTCAAACAGGGCTCTCTGTAGAGCAGGTAGGACCACAGATAGATCCCAAGAGGGGATCAGGCGTGGTCTAGGAGGATTCAATCTCCTTACGCCTTTGAGGAACCTGTTGATCAGTCGTGCTGTCATGAGGGATTGCAGTCAAATGTATCGTGATGAGCTGCTATGGCAGCCACGTACACTTTCATGGTAGAGGGAGACAGCCATCTCTCCAGCCCGTCCTGAAGAAAAGACAGCACAGACCGACAGCGCATCTCTGTGGGTCTTCCCCACGGGAAGAACACCAGTTAGCGAAAAGATGCCACTTCAAGGCATACAGCCACCTCATAGAGGGGGCCCTGTCCTGAGTGGTCGTGTCTACCACTGCTGGTGGAAGACCTGCTAGGTCTGGGGCAGGCGAGCGGCCCCAGAGACCAGCACACTTACCTGTTCGCCGGCTGTCTCTCGGAGAACGAGGGAACAGGAAGTACTCGCGTTCACCTGATTGACCGGAAAGACTTCCAGCACCTGGCCGTTGCGAGTGCGCTGGCCCAGGGAATGAGGAAACTGCTCTTTTATTGACCATGTGGGTGCTGAGGCCCAGAGGGCACTCGGCGATGTCGTACCACACGCTGGCCCAGGGGCAATAGTGGGGCTGGAGAGATGTCCTGGGCCAGACCGGTCAGGAGCGGTCACCTCATCCCTGGGCGGGCCATGTCAGGACCGCCTCGAAGCCCATCTGGGGTTCTTGGGGGCCGACTGACGGGCAGGTGGAGCCGACTTCCCACGGGAGGATCTTTTTCTCTGAGGCTGGCTTGTGGGCTCTGATGGTACAGGAGCCGGGGCTGGCACCGTAGGGGAACGGCTCTGGCGAGAAGCAGACAGGGTATGGGACCTCGGTGGCCTGAAGATGGCCGTGTCGTGCCACGGCAGGTTGTGTTTAATTGCCTCGGTCTGCTTTCTCACGTCGAGAACTGATGGCCGAAATCCTCGACGGTGTCACCAAAAAGCCCCCCTTGGGAGATGGGCGCATCAAGAATGCAGACTTTCTCGGCATCACGCATCTCCGCAAGGTTGAGCCACAGGTGCTGCTCTTGGACCACGTCCACCCCAGGGCATGCGCCGTGACCTTCATCGCACGTAAGGCGAGGTTGGTCGCAGTGTGCAGTTCCCATTTCCCTTAGCGGGGCAAGGGCTGCCTCTGCAGCTTCTGTGAAGATGCAAGGTGACAGGGACTGACTGAAGGGGAGGACCTTGTACTGGTGCACCCGGCCCTCGAAGGCAAACCAAAGAAAGGGCCTGTGCCGAGGAGTAACTGAGACATTGATGTACGCGTCCTTCAGGTCTACCGCCGCGAACCAATCCTGATGCCGGACACTCGCTAAAATGCGTTTCCGCATCAGCATCTTGAATGAGAGTCTGTACAAGGCCCGGTTCAGAACTCGCAGGTCCGGGACTGGCCGAAACCCACCACCTTTTCTTGGTACGATGAAGTAGGGGCTGTAGAACCCCTTCTTCATCTCGGCTGGAGGGACAGGCTCTACCACGTCCTTCCACAGAAGGGATGCGATCTCCGCGGAGAGGGCAGCGGCGTTCTCGCCCTGCCCTTGAGGTAAAATGGACGCCGCTGAACCCAGGCGGGTGCCAGGCAAACCGGCAGGTGGGGCCTTGCGCCCGGGCAGTTGAGTTGTGCCACAGATGGGCACGCAGGGGCGGGGAGCCTGCCTCCGCAGCGTCGTGCCTGCCATAAATGTGCAGTGTCTGGCGATCACAATAACGATGGTTGTAAACACCGGGTGTGTGACCCAGGATGGGTCGCCCATCTCAGGGGTGGCTAGAAGCCTTCCTCGGGTTCTTGGCGGTGGGCCATGAGATGGGGGGGCGTCTGCTTCCTGCGGGTGGCACTATGCCAGGGCCGGGCCGCTGGCCCAGGCTGTGGCGGAGCCGGTGTCTTCGCCGCTGGCGGTGAGCAGATGGGGTGCGGGATCTTGACCTGCGCTGGGGCAGGATATGCTGAATAGCCTCCGTCTGCTTAACTGCCGAGAACTGCTGGGAAAAGTCCAAGAGTCCGCACCGTGACCTTCGTCACCTGGAGGGTGAGATCGGTCACCGAGTGCAGCTCCTGCATAAATCCTGGATCAGAACTACCCTTGTGCAGTTCTTAGCGCCTTGGCTTGGTGCACCTGCAGGAGAGCCATGGTGTGCAGGGCAGAGGCGGCCTGTCCAGTGGCACCATAGGTCTTAGTCGAAAGGTGAAAGGTGCCCGCCACGACCTTGTGAGCTCCTCATGCACCTCTGGGAAGAAAGGGACCGGGGCGGGGCGTGGCCGTGAGCGGCGCTCCAAGCCCAGGAACCAATCATCAAGCCGCGAGGGTTCGGGGCAATGGAGTGTTCCACTCCGGTGCACGAGGGGGAGAAACTGCTGTAATGCGCCGTAAATCCAACAGCTTTCGAGGTGAGTGGATCGGCAGAATGAGTGGTTGCGAGCCAGCTCCTTTTATACCTGTATGTCCGGGGGAGTGGCATGCAAATTCCACTCGCCAATTCCCATTGGCCTTTTCTCAAAGATCAGAGATGTTTGGGGCTCCCAAGGGCAACCCCTAGTGTCACTACATCAACACAACTTTGAGTGAGTGACAGATAGGGAATTATTAATTCCTTTTCTAATTTCTCAGAATACAGAGTTAATTAGTCTAAATCCGAAGCTTTGGCTCTGACAGCATACTGCCCAGTATTCCAGTATTCTTCCAGTGTCCCAAACAGGGCATTAAGTATTTGGGCATTTTATTCCCAGCAAATTTGTCTGATTTAGTTAGAGTTAATTTTGACCTCTTAATAAAAAGGTTTTCAAGCGATGTGGGCAGGTGGGCTTCATTACATTTATCTATGATTGGGAAGGATAATGTTACTAAAATGAATTGTATTCCAAAATTTAACTACCTGCTACAATCTATCCCTGTAGATGTCCCCCTCTCTTATTTCAAGCAATTTGATAGCATAGCAAAGTCCTTCATTTGGAATGGTAAGCATCCTAGATTACATTTAAAAAAGTTACATAGGCTGACTGACAAAGGTGGGCTAGGCCTACCCAAGATTTTTTTTTATTATTATGCATTCGGTCTTAGACATTTGGCTCTTTGGTCACTTCCACCTGAGAGATCCCCTCCCTGGTTTTGTATTGAACAGGAAGTTCTTGCCCCTATTTCGCCATTGCAAAGCCTTTCTATCAAACTAACAGGAAAAGTTAAGTTACACCCCATTATCTCGCATTTGCACTCAGTATGGACAAAAGTATCCAGAGTGTTTAATTCTGACATTTATTTAAATGTTCCTTTGAGCATATGGCTGAACCCTAAATTATGTATTAATAAGTCCCCATTCTGCTGATCAGAGTGGATTCTGAGGGGGGGTTACTACACTCGGTGACCTATATGAGAGTGGAGGATTCTCAGATGTCAGTTCTATAGGTATTTACAGCTGTGCCACCTGCTCTGTATTGTTTTTGGGAGTAGCACACACCCCCCTAAAGCGGCAGATACTCTGGGAGAGGTGATTACTGCTTTGGAAAAGATCATGAGGCATCAGTGTATTACTCCCTGCTAATTCAGAGTCTGGGGGTCGGAGCTTTAAATTCTATCAAGAGATTATGGGAGAAAGATTTAAACTTGGTATTGGAGGAGGGAGTGTGGGCTAGGATTCTTAAAATCGACAAGTCTGCATCTAGAGATGCAAGGGATCACCTTATGCAATTCAAGATTTTACATAGATTTTATTGGACCCCCTCTAGATTGTATAGGCTTGGTCTTAAAGACACCCACCTGCTGGCGATGCCAATCAGAAGATGAAGACACAACCCATGTTTTTTGGGGATGTGTTAAGATCCATTAATTTTATTTGAAGGTTCAGAGTTTTATATGTGATGTTTTGGGCACTCAAATTTAATTTTGCCCCAGACTCTGTATTTTGGGCGATGCGGTGGTCATAAATTTGGGGAATAAACACATAAAAAAATTGGGTTCTGACCAGTATTATGATTGGCAGACAGATTATTTTAAGGGGATGGAAGTCAGATGGAGCGTCCTCATTTACGGAGTGGTGTGCGGAGATGGGGAGGGTGGCAGCTTTTGAGGTGTCAAGCAGAAGGCTGGGGGTTCGGGATTTGTTTGATAGAAAATAGGGCAGTTATTTGTTTTTTTGGGGGACTCTCGGGGAGGGGCTGTGGAGAGAGAAGTTTAGTTTTAATTATATATATATATATATATATATATATATATATATATATATATATATATTTATTTATTTATTGTGTGTGTGTGTGTGTGTGTGTGTGTGTGTGTGTGTGTGTGTGTATTCTTATTTGTGACCACAGGGGTGTTTGCTGGGGTTCAGGGTAGGGTTGGTGATTGGGGAGGGGTAGGTGTAATAGTGGAGGTTAAATGTTAAATGTTGATTTAATGTATATTTGTTGTGTTTTTTCTTTGTTATATGTCTACGAATCAAGACAAAATGTTAACTGAAAAAAAAAAAGAATTTATTTAGATGATCATTGTTGGTGTTGATAATATTGGAGTTATTTATTTTCTTTGCCCTGAGCTTCAAGGAGCTTAACTGACAACGTAAAGCCGTACTTCTAAAACTGGGATGCTTTTCAATGCTACCGTTATGAAATTTGCTTAATCATTTGGGCTGTGCTGACACTGTTTTGAAGTCTATATTGTAAAGCCAAGTGAACAATAAACAGATGGTAAAACACCACAACAGCACCCATTCATGCATAGCTGACAACACATATGTGAGCATAAGCACTCAAAACACCCCTCCCCCTTCTCTCTCTCTCTCTCTGTCTCTCTCTCTCTCTCTCTCTCTCTCTCAATAATCTTTTAAAACACAAATAAATACTGATTCCTATAGGAATTTTAATGTAGCCTTATTTGCCATGAAGTCTGTGAGAATTCAAGTTGTAAAATTCCTATGGCCTTCAAGTCCTAAGATGAAAGATATCAAGGATGTTCTCCAGTGTATGGGGTGAAGTCAAGAGGTCAGTTTTGAAAGGCAATTTCAAAATTTCCTAGACTGTTTGGGGTTTCAGTGACAGTCAAATAAATAGTGGGTGCAACTGCCACTCAAATGTGTATTGATTCACGTCATGGATTATGATTTATGACTTCTCTAGTCAACATCCTGGTCTCAATACCACATTTATTTAGTTTGTAAATCCAAAGATAATGCTGCCATAGACTCTTTTATGGATAACACACTACTGTTGCTGAGTAGAATGGACAATTGGCCTTGTAAACAGATCATGACTTTTATTTTATTCAATCTAAAAAGATGAATCTATGTCTTCCTGCACAAAAAAGAGTTTACAAATCTGATGGTATAGATACATCTATGTATATAATGCCTTGAAAAGTACTCTGCCCCCAACCATTATTTCACACAAATGATTTGCACAACCTAAGATTGAGTAATTCAGCTGATTTGTTTATATGTGAATCACTGAACACTGCAACAGTGCAGCCCCCAAAAATAAATAAATAAATAAAATTAAGCAATAAACAATAATAATTCTAAAAAACAAATCACAGAAATGTCAAGAATTAATAAGTATTCATCCCCCTACTTTAATAATTGGTTGAACCACATTTTGCAGCTATTGTAGCCATCAGTCTTTTCGGATAATCAACTTACACAATATGATGGAGCAATATTAGACCATTCCTCCTTGCAAAATTGCTTAAGCTGTACCAAGTTAGTTGCAGATTGGCGATGGACGATAGCAATTTTGAGGTCTCACCACAGATCAGAGGTCAGGACTCTGACTGGGCCACTCAAGGACATACATTTTCTTAATTTTAAGCCACTCCAGTGTTGCTCTGGCATTGTGCTTTGTGTCACTGTCCTGCTGAAACTCAAACTTCCTCCCAATTTTAAACTTTTTGGCAGAGGGGAGTCGGTTATTATCCAATATCTCTGTGTATTTTGCAGCATTAATTTTCCCATCAGTTTTCACAGATCGCCAGTCCTTGCTACTGAAAAGCACCCCTATAACATGATGCTACCACCAACGTGTTTCACTGTGGGGATGGTGTTATGTGGCTGATGTGCAGTTTTGGCTTTGTGCCACACATAACATTTAGTGTTTAAGCCAAAAAGTTCCACTTTAGTCTCATCAGACCACAAGACCTTCTGCCACATCTTTGCAGTATCTTCCAAGTGACATATTGCAAAGTCTTTACGGGCAAGCATGCGCTTTTTTTTCCAGCAAAGGCTTCTTACTAGCCACTCTCCCGTACAGCCCTTTTTTTTTTTTGCAGTAGTTTTGAGATTGTTAAGCCATGGATTTTATTTCCTGTGGCAGCCACTGACTTCTTTATAGCTCAGTCAGAGTGATGGTTGGTTTTGCATTAGTCTTTCTGACAAGTGCCATTCTTGTTCGCTGACTAAGTTTGGGGGGTGGTCTGCCCTAGGCAGAGTGGCTATAGTTCCATATTTATTCAACTTCTGTATGATTGACTGCATTGAGCTCAGAGGTATGTTCATTGCCTTTAAAATGGCCTTGAATCCTTCCCCAGATTTGTGCTTATCCAAAATTATACCACTCACTTGTTTTGAATGCTCTTTTGTCTTCATTTTTGTTTTTTCAAAGTAAAATCCAACCATACAGTTTGATCTTATAGAGATGGAAGGTATTTATGCTCACAAAGTAATTGAAAGCAGCTGATACACTAATTTGCAACACTAGAGGAGACTAGAACAACAAATTGGATGTGTTTATAAGACAATATTTGGAAAAAAACATTATTTGTCATGATATACAATACTGTGTACTAGCTGGGGAAAAAAGTCATACTTTGTATATTCTAAATTTGGAATCTGACACAAAAATGTTTTTGAAAACTGAACTGGGGCTGAGTACTTTTTCAAGGCATTCATTGGACATGAGCTATGCTGTGTTTTTTCTCATAAATAAATTGAAACTAGCAGGCTGAAGTTGACATCTATCGCTATTTGGTGATGTGCTTTGACACACATGATAGTTTGAGTGCTGCTCTCTGCTCTTAATGCCCAGAACAGGGTAAATTAGGATCAGATACAGGCAACCCTGGCAAAGTAATCCTTATCTGGCGCTGCTGCTGGAAAAGCCACTGTTCCACAACATGCAAACAAATATAAAACAAATGGTGCACAGCCATGTAAAGGAAGGGCAAACAAATGTTAGCAAATATGATGTCATTGGATGAGGTATGACCTCACAGACTATTGTATTATTTTGATTGAATTGTGAAATTCAAAGCTGGTTTCAATGGTCACCCATGCCAACATTTTGCACAATGCAAATCTGAATTGATGAAGAATAAAAATCAATTGCCATAGACTGTTTTTTTTTTCTTTTTTTTTTTTTACCTTATTGCATCTTTGATGAGAAGTCAGAAACGGATGGCTGGTGATGTTGCTGGCACTGTACCTCTGCCATCTCCATACTACATATATTTATTAGTTGCTTGTGTGCGTACACAGCCTGATGTTTGTACAGATATATTTATTAGTTGCTTGTGTGCGTACACAGCTTGATGTTTGTACAGACATCAATGATTGAACTTCTTGACTTTTTTCACACTCAATTTAACATACCATATACAATATAAACACATACAGTATGTCAGTAAGACATGGCTTCATGATATGATGTTGAACCACATGGAGCCATATGTGCCCACTTCATCCAGTGCAGATAGGGCACAGTAGTTTTAGAAACACACACACACACACACACACACACAGAGAGAGAGAGAGAGAGAGAGAGAGAGAGAGAGAGAGAGAGAGAGAGAGAGAGAGAGAGAGAGAGAGGGAGGGAGGGAACTGGCACACAAACATACAGTAAATAACAGCATTGTATTCAAAGTAAAACTATGCCGCCCATCTTCCAATTGTGCAAAGGTCTCCGGCACAGTAGGGGTTTGCTGTGGTTGGCTTTGACAAGCTGAGCCTCCAGCCAACATTGATTAAAACATCTGACAACACTCTTTCTGAGGACTTGTTTTTAAATGAGGCTAGAAACAAATGAATTGTAAAGGCACAATTAAACTTGCTAAATGATCTATTCACATGGAGACTTCCTTTGAGCTACTTGTCATATATGGTGGACATAGTAGAGAGCATGGTAAACTTGGCCTCCACTATTAATTAAAGGCAGACACCAAGAAAAAACAAAATAAATATGAAACTTTATTAATACCAAAATGCTCTTATGACATCTTAAATTGATCCTTTATGCTTTGGCTGAACTGTGACCTTTACTTTTATGTGATTCATAAACATTTGAGTCTGAAAAAATCAGGTAGTTTTATGAGATAAATAAACCAGTATGTAGGGTAAACAATCAAAAAAAAAATTAGTAATGCTCACATTTACACAAAAGTAGACAGAGGCTTTCTTTGAACAAGACTTTGGAGCTGGTGTGTAGTGGTCACTAACAGCTGTCCTCTCTCTGGTTATCTCATCTCAGGGAGAGGGGTCAGGAGCTCTTGCTGGGATAATGTTGAAACAAAGGAATTAAAGAGTCAGGCTTCTGTATAGATGTAGTAGGTGACCAATGGCATATTATTTAGACTGAGAAAACATCTCCGGTTACACATGTAACCATGGTTTCCTGAGATGAAGGGAATGAGACATTGTTTTAAGCACTATTTGGAGTCTTTCTTAGATGACCTTGTTGAAACCCTTATTCAATCACGCCAATCTTGTGATTGGCAATGGTGTCTGAGCCCCGCACCTTCGGCCGCACAGTTGGCCTATATAAGCGGGCACTCAGTCACCATTTCTTCAGAATTTTCTGACTGAGGGACAAGAGTGAGTCACTCGTAATTTGAAACTCTGAAGTAGTAGTGCGGCCAGCTTTCGCAATGTCTCGTTCTCTTCGTCTCAGGGAACCGAGGTTACATGTGAAACTGGAGACGTTCCCTTTTGATTCAGTTCACTCGACATTGCTGTAAGCGCTGTGGGGAATGATATCCCATTAAGCCGCACTACATAACATTACACTCCCAGAGCTATAACACTAAATAGACACATTCATAAGGAGTCACAGGCCAATGACTTATAAGTCATATTAAAGTGTATATTAATTGTCCCATGTGGTGGACGCCAGCTGGAAACTAGTCTGTGTGTAGTCTGGAATCTATATAAACCATTTAGATATAAGTATGGATTATAAACAATCTCACAACAAGGTTGGGAAAGTAGGTTTTATTTCTTATGGGAGTGCTTATGACTTAAAAAGAAGCAGTTCAACAGCATATAATTAGATGGCTGTGTTGATTATAGTTGGTAGCCCACCCGTAATAAGGGCTTGGGCTCACCCGATTGAAAGAAGCACTCTATACAGAGAGGACTTGTGAGGAGATGGACGCCACATCCAGGTTATAAAACCTCGTGAACGTGTTTTGTGAGGACCATCCTGCTGCCAAACATATGTCCTGTTAGGACACACCATTTGTCTATGCCCATGAAGAGGCCATGCCTCTGGTTGAATGCATTTTGATGCCAATAGGGCAATTCGTGCCCTGTGATTTATAAGCGATTGCAATCGCATCAACGATCCAGCGAGAGAGCCTTTGTTTGGAGACGGACATTCCTTTTGTGCAACCTCCATAACAAATAAAGAGCTGATCTGACAGCCTAAACTGACGTGTGCACTCGACATGTATGCAATGCCCTCACCGGGCATAACATATGCATAGATTGTTCTTCATCTGAATTAAATGGTTGGGGAAAGAAGGCTTGCAAACAAACCACCTGAGCCCTGAAGAGCTTTGATAAAACCTTAGGCACGTAGCCTTTTCTAGGGTTAATGGTGACTTTTGACAGATCTGGACCAAACTCCAGGCATGAGCTGTCAGTCGACTAAGTCCCCTAAG
Source organism: Myxocyprinus asiaticus (assembly GCF_019703515.2). Lineage (NCBI taxonomy): Eukaryota > Metazoa > Chordata > Actinopteri > Cypriniformes > Catostomidae > Myxocyprinus > Myxocyprinus asiaticus. The sequence continues at coordinate 43,713,488 of NC_059345.1, forward strand.
GAACTTTATGACTAGATTATGTTTGCCTATTGAAGAGCCAGCCTCCAGGGCATGGTATGCTGAGATAGTCACTACATAAACCTTGAGCGTTGACAGGGTAAGACCAGTGTCCAACCGCTCTTGAAGGAATGTCAAAATCTCAGCTATGGGGCAATTCATCGGGTCTTTACCACGTGAAGAGCACCAGTTTGCAAACAAGCACAATTTAAGTGCATAGAGGTGTCTCGTGGATGGTGCTCTAGCCTGTAAAATGGTATTCATCACTGACATAGCCAATTCTGGCTCATCCAATGTGCTCCGTTCAGGGGCCACACATGTAAGTTTCACAAGTCTGGCTGGGGATTGTGCTTTGTGCTTGAGAGAGAAGTTCTCTCCTCAGCAATATTTCCCACGGAGAGCCATCTAGTATTTCTATCATCTCCAGAAACCAGGACTGATTGGGCCATTTCTGTGCAATTAACAGAACTGTTTCCATGTCCTCTTGGACTTTGCTGATGACAGAATGAAGGAGGCGCACCGGGCGAAATGCATACTTGCGTTTCACCAGCCATTTGTGAGCCAGCGCGTCCAGGCCCAGCGGGGCTTGGGACATGGAGTACCAGAGTCCCAAATCCTCATCATTGTCTGAGGATGAAGTCTCCATTACCCTGGTAATACTCCCTGGCATGACAAAAGATCCGCAATGAGAAGAGATGATGCCTGCTCCATTGGTGCCGGAAGTCGGGCGTCCATCGCACTCCTCGCCCCAACCTGTGTTGGATACGTCTGTGGTCACCACTTTTCTTCTAAAAATTTGATCCAGCATAACACCCTGTTGGTTGAAGGTTGGTTGATGGTGCTTGAGCAGCCAGACAGCAGTGAGTTACCACGATGCACATGGGCCCGAGGCTCCGGGAGCGATGTGGAACATGTCACTTGAGCCAGTACTGGAGATGTCCCATGTGTAACAGACCTAACGTTATGACGGCGGATGCTGCCTCCATAAAACCCAGTATTCTCTGAAATGACTTATGTGGCAATGTTTTTCCCAGTGTGGAGCTCTTTGAACATCTCTGAATCGGAGCCTGGCTCATTCATTTGTTTAAGCAGGTAGAAGTTTCGCTGACACGCCGCTCTGATAAACGACGAGTGTCTGAAGCGAAGAACCTGTTCACCGAGAGCGTCTTCAATGGCAATGTGGAGAACTCTTCACCAGAACACACAGGGGAGTGGAAAGCCTCTTGGTGGAGGCACTGAGCACAGGTGACGAGTCGTCCCATTCGCATCTTGCTGAGAAGTTCCATCCGCTGTAATTGTATATCGACACCGAAGCAGAAGGGTTCCAAGACGAATGAAGTTCGTAGTCTTGAAGGAAGAAAATTCAGAAGAAATGGTGATTGAGCATCTGCTTATATAGGCCGACTGTGCGCCCGAAGCGGCGGAGTTAAGACACCATTGCCAATCACAGGATTGGCATGATTGAATAAGGGTTTCAACAAGGTTGTCAAAGAAGGTCTCCCCATAGTGCTTACAGCAATGTCGAGTGAACTGAATCGAAAGGGAAACCTCTAAACAAACTGCTGTACATTATTTTTATTCTATTCTTCAGACAGTTTTAGCACTGTGGACTTCTAGAAAGTAAAATATTTTCTACACTCTACTAATTTATTTAATTTGTCTACTAACAATGTCCAACAGTGTATGTATCACATGAGACACAGGAGTCACTTTTCCAGTGTTGGGTTATTCAAAAAGTAATCCATTACAAATTACTTATAACCTAAATCTAAAATTGCAATCAGATTACTTTACTGTTTACTTCTTTGAAAGACTTATCACATTACTAATTAGGCCTGCCTTGCTTTAGAAAGTTGTTTTTTAAAACACTTTTAACAGAAATGTTTTCGTTTTCTGCTCAACGAATTCAAAATGTCTATAGTTCCTACCTTTTCATTGTCATACACCCCTGAGCTGCCACAGAAACACAAGCAGATGTACATATAAATTCATATTTTAAATTTACTCTACATAAATGATATTAATCTAGAAATATGTGTAACCCAAGTAATGTACTTAAAAGTAAATACCTTAATTGACCCTTCACTAAGCAACGTCTTATCCAATTTTCGTGAGAGCGCTAATTCTAAGTGCAATTTTTGTGCCAGCGCAAAGTCAGAAGAATCTCCGAATTAAATTGCACTTGACACCGCCTATTAGCCAAACTCATTTGCACCTAGACTTAACACATGCTTGCATGAAAATACCAAAACTTCCTGGCCATGCCCAGTGACTTTGCGTATGACTTATAGCATTGCGCTTAGCATGAGCACTCTTTTAATAGGGCCCTTAATGTCATGTCATTAGCTTTAATATACCTTGGAGCAAAATGTAGGTGTCCTTACTGATGTTATAAATGTTCATTTGGGAATGAGGGCTGACACAGTTTAATCCATAGCTTGCTCTTCTCGAGATTCATTTAAAAATTTAAAAAAAGAAAGAAAAAACACTGCGTATATCCTCTCTACGTACCTCGTGTCACTACTACAAGTGACCGTGCAAATTTATTTTGTAAATGTTTAGGATAATTTCTATAAAATTTCACATAAAACTACTCAAACACACATTACTCCTGTAGACACTTGTTGGAAAAAGCAAAGTCATGAAAATTCCCACCACAGTGTTATTTCTACTGCTATACATTATGTATACATGTATAATTGAATTTGTTAGAAGGCTTTGTGTATATATATATATATATATATGTTTTTTTTTAAATAATATATTGTTTGATCCAAATAATATTTGCATTTGAACATAAAAAGTTATGAATTAGCACTGTTAAATATCCATCTAAAATGTTTATACTGGATATTATCCCCACTGCAAACCCAAATTGGTCAGGGGGCCCTTAAATAGTTCTGTGCCTGGGGCCCAAAATTTGGTGCTACGCCCCTGCTTGTGCATCCAGACGCGTTCTCTACTCGCTCTGCACCTTGCGCTCCTTTCTAGTTAAATCGCAAAGCAAAATGCAAATCGATGTGTCCCTGCTCACAAAATACATCCACTGAAATACCAATGCAATGTACTAAATTAAAAAGATTAGATTAGAACCTGGAACTTCTTATATTAGCGGTGAAATCTGTACCATGACACCAATCAGTTATTCTGGTTAAAGCTCACTTATCCATGTATTTATTCACTGACTAACAAAATCCCACACTGAAAACACTTATAAGTTGACTCTACTCATTTGATTGAGTAAACTCGTTCCCTCAATTGAACTGAGTAGTGGCATCTCCAAAACTTATGTAATTAAGTTCAATTTACTTGGTGTATATAGAATTAACTTTATTATTTAGGTTAAGTTCACTAGATGCAAGTAGACTTAACTCAGATTTGCTATTTAAATATTGTTGTTTCTACTATTGTTAATCATTTTAATTGAATTGATTTAATTTTAGATCAAACAATAGCACAGCTCAAATAAAGAATATAACTGATTCTAGGTCATTAAATAAATGTAATTCTCTGAAGAAATGCACTTTAAAGGTGCAGTATGTAAGATTCAGAAACCCTTGTTATTAATGACACCCGTGGCCGTTAAGTGAACTGCAGCCAGCTACCTGTTGCTCGTGCTCGCACACACACTCCATAGGGTTGCGAGCGAGCATCGACCAAAACAATTATATAACGTTCAAAGAGGCTGAATGTGATTCACTGACATCATGCTGACAGATGAGGTAGCATAATTAAAATTACACAGTTATGATTGTTTTATACAAACTTTGAGAATGCATATTATATTTGACTCTCCAGTGCTGAAACAGGGCTAAAACAAAGTGTGGATATAGGTCTGACTATGCGAGACTGTAGTTTGAAGTTATCACTTATCTTTGCATGATACATTGACTGCATTTATACGATAGCCTATGTCAGCGTTAGCTAGCTAGCCAGCTTTATCAATAGCTGTTAGCTAAATTTGGTGGATGACAGTAGCTGTTTATAAAATAGACTGTACATTATAAATATGTTGACACAATTCAGTATTGATGTGATTCCATCACAACTGTCATTTTGATATATCGATGCGCTATTGTTTTATAATAATAGAATGTATACATTTCTGTATAACCAAGTTACGTTACACTAATGAATGGAGCTTTTTGCATTATCTTGAACATTATCTAGCATTCATTTCATGTCTTATTGTAGTTTACCTTGCTGAATAATTACAGATTAACATTGACATTAACCTGACTTTAAGTATAAAGAGAAGATCGTTGAAATTATTTGAAAGTTACAAGCAAGGTAGCTTGCAATTCGTCAGCATTAGCAGGCAAGATCAAGTTCGCTAAAATTACACAGATCAATCCTTATGGCACTATACAGTGCATCCGGAAAGTATTCACAGAGCTTCACTTTTTCCACATTTTGTTATGGTACAGCCTTATTCCAAAATGGATTAAATTCATTATTTTCCTCAAAATTCTACAAACAATACCCCATAATGACAATGTGAAAGAAGTTTGTTTGAAATCTTTGCAAATTTATTAAAAATTAAAAACGAAAAAAATCACATGTACATAAGTATTCACAGCCTTTGCCATGACACTCAAAATTGAGCTCAGGTGCATCCTGTTTCCACTGATCATCCTTGAGATGTTTCTACAACTTGATTGGAGTCCACCTGTGGTAAATTCAGTTAATTGGATATGATTTGGAAAGGCACACACCTGTCTATATAAGGTCCCACAGTTAACAGTGCATGTCAGAGCACAAACCAAGCCATGAAGTCCAAGGAATTGTCTGTAGACCTCCGAGACAGGATTGTATCGAGGCACAGATCTGGGGAAGGGTACAGAAACATTTCTGCAGCATTGAAGGTCGCAATGAGCACAGTGGCCTCCATCATCTGTAAATGGAAGAAGTTTGGAACCACCAGGACTCTTCCTAGAGCTGGCCGCTGGCCAAACTGAGCAATCGGGGGAGAAGGGCCTTAGTTAGGGAGGTGACCAAGAACCCGATGGTCTCTGACAGAGCTCCAGCATTTCTCTGTGGAGAGAGGAGAACCTTCCAGAAGAACAACCATCTCTGCAGCACTCCACCAATCAGGCCTGTATGGTAGAGTGGCCAGACGGAAGCCACTCCTCAGTAAAAGGCACATGACAGCCTGCCTGGAGTTTGCCAAAAGGCATCTGAAGGACTCTCAGACCACGAGAAACAAAGATTGAACTCTTTGGCCTGAATGGCAAGCGTCATGTCTGGAGGAAACCAGGCACCGCTCATCACCTGGCCAATACCATCCCTACAGTGAAGCATGGTGGTGGCAGCATCATGCTGTGGGGATGTTTTTCAGTGGCAGGAACTGGGAGACTAGTCAGAATCGAGGGAAAGATGAATGCAGCAATGTACAGAGACATCTTTGATGAAAACCTGCTCCAGAGCACTCTGGACCTCAGACTGGGGTGAAGGTTCATCTTCCAATAGGACAACGACCCTAAGCACACAGCCAAGATAACAAAGGAGTGGCTCTGGGACAACTCTGTGAACCCAGCCAGAGCCCAGACTTGAACTCGATTGAACATCTCTGGAGAGATCTGAAAATGGCTGTGCACCGATGCTCCCCATGCAACCTGATGGAGCTTGAGAGGTCCTGCAAAGAACAATGGGAGAAACTGCCCAAAAATAGGTGTGCCAAGCTTGTAGCATCATACTCAAAAAGACTTGAGGTTGTAATTGGTGCCAAAGGTGCTTCAACAAAGTATTGAGCAAAGGCTGTGAATACTTATGTACATGTGTTTTTTTTCGTTTTTTTATTTTTTATAAATTTGCAAAGATTTCAAACAAACTTCTTTCACGTTGTCATTATGGGGTATTGTTTGTAGAATTTTGAGGAAAATAATGAATTTAATCCATTTTGGAATAAGGCTGTAACATAACAAAATGTGGAAAAAGTGAAGCGCTGTGAATACTTTCCGGATGCACTGTATTTCAAATGCTTTGCGGTTATATAAGTTTACCTGTCCAATAAGAAGAACACCAATTCAGGGTCTGTTTTGATCCCCAAAACCGAACGAAGGTCCCTCCAGGAATCAAATACCCTGCCGATGTTCACTCTAGTTTTCACTCGACCACGATCATGTTCCCACTTAGCCAGATGGGATTCAGTAGATAAATGTCTTTTTGGCTTACTCTGAGTTTGTGTAGGAGTCGGTGTTGTGCTGGGAGCCAGACGTTTGCTGGATTCCTTCTCTAAGATAATGTTACCTAGTGTTGCAGACTGTCTGTTGACGCTGTTGAATAGCGGAAGAAAAACTACTGTCTGAGGCAAGGCTCTCGGGAGCGCGTATAAACATCACATCCTTTGGATTTTCCCGGAAAAAGCGACCCGCTCCCTCCGCATGAAAATCAGTCTACAGGCTTTAATAGGCAACCTAGAAAGTCCAGGAAGGGCTCATTTTTTAAGTTGCGTTACAAGCCGTTCACACATTGGCAAAAAATAAAAAATAAAAAAATAGTCAACAGAGTCCAGGTTGACCAAATGGGACACTGATTACCCTAATGGTGACATCACACAAAACAACTATTTGCAACAAAACAACATAAATAATACTACAAAAGAACTAAAACCTCTATATATTCTTAATTACAATTATTTAAATGCTCCCATAACCTCATTTTGACCAAGGAAACATAATTGAATAATGCAAGTGCAAAGCATTATAGGTGTTTCCCATAGCCTTTTTGTTTTCAAAAGTTTGAGTTGTTTACACTAAAAATCTTAAGATAAATAAGTTAAATTAACTTAAATATTTGAGTTATAAGCCCAAAACCTGACATTTCAAGTAATACTTAATTAAGACAACTTGATATTTCCAGTAATGACAACTTTAGGGTTTACACTGGACAGTACTGTACAGATCAAGTTATTAAATTATGTGAAAATATTTATTGCAGCGCTTGAATTGGCCATCAAGAATGACTATTAATAAAATCAGTCAAAGATTATTTGGCAATATCTAACCTAATTCATATTCAGGAGTTTTGCCACTTCCTGACCTCACCCCCGAAATGTCCCCACCACTTTTTAAAATGAAAAAGTTTTCACAAAGTAAATATTGAAATGGTTTATTTCACTCTTTTGTTTATATAATCATAGTTTTAAACAATTTGTAGTTTTATAAAGGATTTTCGTAGTTTAATATTGAAAGTCTGGGTCTGGGACAAGCTAGAATAATACAATCTATTCATTAAAGGCATTTGAAAAGTTGAAGAAACACCCTTCTACGCCTTACTAAACATCCATTTGCATCAGCTGAGCGCTTGCTTGAACAAATATTAATGACAGAAGAGTTTCTGAAACAAGACCTGAAGTGAAAGCACTTCATACAGTATCATAAATCGTCCCATTCACAACTCTTCAGTTTCATATTGAACCGATAAAATGTTTCGACGGCGTGTGTTTACTTGCTCTGACCATTCATTTAGAGAGTGCTGCAAACATGTTCCTCATTTCAATGAACCCTATGATCTGCGTGCGCTCATCTGTTTGTAGAGCGTCGGACAGTGAGAAGCGCTAATACACATTAAATCGCCCGCAGATGCTCGTAACTGATTGGTGGAAATGTATCCCCCACCCTTTGCCCATCAGCCGGTGCCACTATAGCCGTAAAGTGTATACACACACACGCACTCGCCGCCTGTCACTGCTCAGCAGTCAGATAGTGCTCTGTTTCGATACCTGTATTGGAAAAAGGAGGCAGCGCGCATTATGCAAATGGACCTTGTGGATTTTACCTGATGAGGGCAGAGACATGGCAATTTAAACAATAAGCAATGTCTATCTATTGCATTGCATGGATTTGCTGTTTGTTACATTCCCGGTTTTTGAAAAGGTAACAGTAAAGGTGCATGCATGGATTGCCTTTTCCTATTGCTTTGGACTTTGCAAGTCCCCCTTGTGAACAGCACATCAATGAGATTGCTGGCGAGTGTGTCGTTTGGAAACTTTATAAAGGCAGGTGACATGCTGAAAATTCTTTGTTTATTATAGTGGTTTTTACTAAGTCTCATTTGACTATTATTCACAAGTTAATTTTTTTGTTTGTATGCGTTTTGCAGGCTCTGCAGTTCTGTTGCTTCCACTCTGTGACATCAGTGTCTGTCTCATTTACCGGTGACACCGGCGGCCTCTATCACGGTCTGTGATTTTACACACTGCAATAATGACATTCTTTGTTCTGAATGATGACAATTGATAGATTCTGATAGACATGCGCTTGCGCTCTGGTAAACCAAAGGTTGCGCTATAATTTGGCCAGTTGCAAGTTTACTTGTCCTCCTTTTGGGCATACCTGCACACAGCCTTCATCAAATAGATTGCTATAGCATGCCACATATGTGCAGTGTATAAGTGTGTATGTTATAAATATTCTCCCGGGATGTGAGTCTCGTCCAGCCGTTGTTGCGCACTGGCACGCGTGCTGTTTGCGCATTAAAGGGATTCCCTAAATATCGCGGATCTGCTGCGTACAACGAAAGCTTGTCAAAAATAATTTATTTTCTTTTTTATTAACATGGTCCGTGGGTCGAAAGTCTGAGAACACGAGTGAAGATGTTTCAAAATGTTCTATTTACATTTTTTCCTCTATTTTAATACAAAATGTTTCATTACGAATTATATTATCAGATAAAAAGTTAAAAGGTAAAAGACAACATGCACTCCAGATGGCATGGACTCCAATACAAGTTTGTACAAAATCTTGTGATCCATATTTTCCCAGCATGATTTGAAAATCTTCAAAACAGATTCTTGTGTGCTTCAATAGAAGAAGGAACACTTTTGTTTGTTTAATTTTTCTAAATACCAAAACATTCTGTTTATTTCCATGTTTAAATGTTAAAAATCCCCAATTTTCAGCATAGTCTCAGACTTTTGGACCTCAGTGTATATGTATGCATGCTCAGTGAGAGTTCCACAAAACATGGTGACACAGTTGGTTTTAAAGAGATAATTCACCCAAAAATGAACATTTTCCCATCATTTACTCACCCTCATGTCATCCCATGTGTGACTTACTTTCTTCTTCTGAAAAAAAAAAAAAAAACTAAGATTTTTTAGAAGAATACCTCAGCTCTGTATTTCCTCACAATGCAAGTGAATGGGCAAGTGAATAAGCTCCAAAAAGCATATTACTTACTTGGCAGGGAGGAGAATTTATATAAAAAAAAAAAAAAAATTGTAAAACACCTACACCTATCATATCACTTCTGAAAATATGGATTTAAACACTGTAGTTGTATGGATTATTTTTAAGATGCCTTTGTGTGCTTTTTGGAGCTTAACAATTTTGGTCACCATTCACTTGCATTGTAAGGACCAACAGAGCTGAGAATTTTCTAAAAATCTTCATTTGTGTTCAGCAGAAGAAAGTCATACACATCTGGAATGGCATAAAGGTGAGTAAATGATGTGAGAATTTTCATTTTTGGGTGAACTATTTCTTTAAAATGACCTCACTAACCTAATTCCTGATAGTAAATTCGAGACTTAATAACAATGAATCTCTGTCATTGACTCACATTACATTATGTGAGACTAATGCAGTAATGAACAGGTGAAAAACTGTGCCACTTTCCAGATTACGATTTTGTTACGCCAGTGGAAGTGGACTCACTTGGAGGCTATATTTCCCATGACGTGTCAAGGCATAGACGGAGAAGGAGGTCTCTGTCACAAGCTGGTGGTCTTGTGCACTATCATGTCTCTGCATTTGGCAAGGAATTACACCTCGACCTACAGCCGTCCCATGTGCTGGCAGAGGGGTTTACCATACAAACACTGGGTGCAAAGGGCATCAGCACAGCAACCCTTAACCCTGCCATTCATAACTGTCTCTACCAGGGTTCCATACGCAACCATTCTGAATCCACTGTGGCTATATCCACCTGCAAAGGTCTGGTAAGTGTCTCCTCTTTTACTATGATTCAAGGATTCATCTTCTTGTACTCACTAATTACATGGACATGTTTGAAGCAGAGGTGGATAGAGTAGCCAAAAATTGTACTCAAGTAAAAGTACTAAGTCTTTAAAAATTAATTACTCAAGTAGAAGTACTAATGTTAATAATTACTTGAGTAAGAGTAAGAAAGCATCAAATTAAAAGATTTCTCAAGTAGTCTTCCTTTATACCCACTGTTACAGTGATACTTTAAAAATGAAAATGATGATGTAATTTTTTCACCCTCATGATCTAAACCTGTATGACTTGAACACAATGAACAAAATTATAAGGAGATGTTAGACAGAATTTTAGCCTCAGTCACCATTCACTTCCATTTGTTGTTCATTTTTTAAAGTGGATGGTAAATGAGGATGTTAGTCCCAACATTCTGCCTAACATCTTGTTTTTGGTTCCAGAGAAGATGAAGACACAAAGGTTTGGAACAATGAGAGTGAATCTAAATGATGACAGAATATTTATTTATTTATGGGTGAACTATCACTTTAAGGATGCTTGAAAGATCGGGTTTGAAAATTAGAAGAAAAGTTTGGAAACATTCCTAGCAATTATTACAGAAAACAAAAACAAAAAAACAAACAAACAAAGAAATGTCTCACAGGCTCAATTATATTATTTTGTATAATATTGTATATTCTTAGTTATTATTCAAAGCAAGATCATGCATTATTAATGCCTAATGTTGCTATTTCATACATTTTTAAAGTCCTGCATGGTTTCTTAGTTCAGTATATTCTGTGGCTTGCAGTATATACTCTGACAAAAGAATTTAGATCATTAGTTTTGTAAAGTTGCACCTTATCTCTGTGTTAAGAAGTGCATTTAGGCTTATTTTAGTTCAGAGCTTGTTCTCTGTTACAAACAGGAAGTTAGATGACAAAATTCGGAAGAGCGGAGCACGGAAAAGGGGTGGGGCTGAATAAGGTGAATAATCAGTGACGCTGTCTTCAATGGATGTGTCCGAATGGCGTTGCGACGCGTCATCGCTCGCGTTCATTGTAGCCAGTTTGCAACATGGATTTATATGCACTCATGTATTGCAGCACTGATATAAGAAAATGTATAGTTAAAAACAAGGTCAAAATTGCCTGTAGGTATAGAATCACGCTGAAACTGACCGTTACCATAACAAACAAGCCCACGTTATCATTATCACCACAACTTACCACATGTTTCTTAGTTGAATCTGTAATTCTGTATGGTGAAATTCCCACTTGTTTCGGTGTTGAATGAAGGCATCGCATAAACGTAACTCTAATAAAGAAATAAAGAAAGTGTTTGTTTTGAGCACTTACTGCTGTTGCTGCGTGATGAACTTGAGTCGAGTGACAGAGCGCCGCTGTAAAGTTCCGGTGCTGTAAATGTACCATTAAAAAATCTCTCAGTAAATTATGCATTTATTAACACTTATTGAATTAAAACCAGTAATGTAATGACAGTAACATCCCCCATTGTAACAAAGTAAAAGTACATTTTTTTTTCATTAGAATTTCACTTGAGTAAAAGTAAAAAGTACCCACTATTAAATCTATTCTTAAAAGTACATTTTCTCCTAAAAGTTACTCAAGTTAATTTAACGGAGTAAAATGTAATGCGTTACTACCTCTGGTTTGAAGTAGCACTAAATATTGCTATTATCAGCTACAGTTATGGAGAATATAATGTGCCTGAATAGTGTGGGAATGATAGGTTCAGTGGAGCACTAATTTGAATCAAATTTGAGACTTTGTAGAGAGACATGGCTCATGTGGGGTGGAGCGTTGAGCTCTGCTTGACAAATCTTGGTCTCTCTGTTTTCCTTCAGAGAGGATCACATGTCTCACCTTGGATGCTGGACTACTGTAAAACCATATCCAGATTTCTGCACAGTCTCTACTTTGGCTCCCGGCTCTTTTGTTCCTTGTATGCCCTGTTTTCCTGTCTCCCTTGTTCTCTACAATTAAAGCCAGAATGATGTTTCAATCGCTTGGCTGGCAGCGCTAATCTTTGCATTGTGCTTTTCATTAGCGCTAGCTTCTCCATAATAAAACAGCAGTGACCCATTCTTTAAAAAATGGGTGACAACACAATGTGATTTGAGAGCAATTGCATTTGAATAGACTGCGAGAACTCTTTGATCTACTCCCCTACTTCTTTTGAAGCTAGTCTTTTGTAGGATGGCCCGAGCTATAGGTGACTCTCTCAACAGTTTATAAAGGTGCCCCTATTTCAGATATAGAGGACACCAAACAAGACCTGTGTGTCCCTTCAGATTTTGTGCTTAGAAGAAAAAGGAAATGTCCAAGCAAAAAAAGGAGTCTCTCACACTTTCTCTTTCATTCTCACTTTCTCTCGCCGTTTCTTTGTTGGAATGAGAAAGAACGAGTCACAGAGGACTTTAACACTTCCATGTCATCTCCCCTTGATGAGGAGCTTTGGATTAAGTACAAATGAGAACCCATTCATCCCTCTGCTGATCCACAGCAACTGCTTGTGCTGTAAAAGGAGAGGAGGCAGTTGCTTAGAGAGAGAGAGAGAGAAAGAGAAAGAGAGAGAGTGAGAGAGAGAGAGAGAGGTTTTGTGTGGTGAGATTGCCAGAGCAGAAGTGAAATAACTGCTTCTATGGATAAGACCCCCCACTGCCAGTACATTCAGAAGTAGTCCTGTCCATTGTTTTACTGAGTTACTGAAAGTCTGAGTTTCTTGTTCGAGTGCTCTTGCTATCTGTTAAACAGTGCGTAACATCCCAGATGGAGAGGGATTTTGTTGTTGACAAACAGGTGGTCTTGGCCTTTAAATAAAAAAAATAAAAAAACATGGGGATTTACTCTCTAAATCCCACATCATATAAAGTATTTAATTACTGTGCACTGCGCCTTTCGGTTACTGCTATCACTTCCGTTGGATGGATTGCAAGATTTAACCTCAGATTTTACTGCTTGATCAAACAAGGACTTTGTTCCTGTTTAACTATGGAGCTATGTTTTTTAGTTGTAGAGCATAGGGCTGGGTGATAAAACGCTATCGATATTTATAGGAAAAAAAATTAAATATCGATGATAAACTTTTGAGTAAGTTTTGATATTAAGCTGATGTTCTACAATCAGATGATCAGATCAGGTACATGTAGCTAAAAATGCAAGCAGTTTGGCAAAGTTACACACACAACTAACAAACTGAATCACAGTCATAAAATCAACCTCTTAGGAAGTATTAGCAGGCTAGCGGCTCAGGTACGTGTCACTAAAAATGCAAGCAGTTTGGCAAAGTTACACACACGACTTACTAACTGAATCACACTCATAAAATCAGCCTCTTAGGAAGTATTAGCAGGCTAGTGGCTACATAGCCCTGCTGTCATGGAAAGTGGTAATGATGTTTGGTAGCCGCTAGCTAGCTATCCAGCTAATATGATAGCATTGTGTACAGAACAAGACAGCACTGACAATGCGATACTGCTATCGACTGAACACAACAGCAACTCTGACATCAACACAGTACCAACCCAGCCATAGTAAAGCATCTTCTATCCAACCCTGAAACAACTCACCTGATGGTAGAAATTAAATGCTAGTTGATTTGCTTATTAGTTGAGTGATATATATTATTTCTGGGTTGTAAAGTTATTCCATCCCCCTTTGAATTGGCCTATCCTGCTGCCAGATGTGTTTGTACTGCAATGAAAGATTTAAAGATCTTTAATAATGCAACATCGATTATTGATGGATGAAGTATTCTAGCTTTGTTACCATATTTAGTTCTTAACACTGTTAAAAATAACCATTATGTTGCTTTAATGGTTTGTTTGACACATGACAGTGCTGGGAACTCTTTCATGTCTAATTGACAAGCTCTAACTCATTCCCAGACCTGGCAGCAGATCAAGCAGGGTAGTAGACTTGGCTTGTTCTTTGTCAGTGTAACAAGGTTAAGGATGGGAAAGGAGGAGGCGGGAACCAGCTGAACAGTCAAAACGATATTTAATTAAACAAAAAGACACTCAACACAAACACACATGGCAGCTGCATGTGGCTCTCTTTCTCCCGAACTGCCACGTTCCGCCGCATTTATCCCTCTCCTTGGCTGATTAGCCCAATTGGGGTCCAGGTGTGCGTAGTCACGGCATGGCCCGCCCTCCTCCTCTTCACAGTCAGTTTATGTTAACATACACCATTGTTTGTTTACAATCAGCATGTTTGCAAATGCTGCTAGGTAGCCTCACGAAAGGTTGACTAAATTGCCTTAGGTTATAAATGTTGACATTAGCCCCTTTCATACATGCAGAACAGAATCTAAAAATACAAGGATCACACCCTTACCGACTATATAAATGGCTAGAGACAAAAACTGGTCATCACAAACTAAACGACGGAGGATCACTCTGGCTGTCAAGTTGATCCGCACAAACTCATGTAGAAACACACGGCCCTTTTCTAGAAGACGCATGGCAGATGTAAACAAAGATAGATGTACGAGAGCGCTGCATTGATGATGCTGCTTCTCTGTTCCGAGTCTCAAAAAAACCCAACAAAATAGCCAGTGCTAAATTTACCGGTATTTCCGAACGTGTCGTGTTCACACATGACCTCTAAACTGAAAATTGCAGTTAATTTTCAGGAAAAGGCTGTATGTGTGAAAGCGATTATTTTGAGTCAATCGAATGATCTGATTCAAGCCACATGGATAAAAAAAACTTTCCCTCTTTGTTTGAGATGTTCTGTGTAGGTGTTATACAAGATGTTTGGTATTCCAAATGAAGGAAACCCTCAAATTTGTTCACACAATTGAATTTTAGCTATATACTTTCCCCATTTCTGGAAAAAATAAAAAACAGATTCATATCATCTTCACATTGTATCTGTTCATGGTGTACCTGTTTTTGTCGATTTTGTGATATGGTCTCAGCCCACATTTTTAGTAATTATTAGGTTAAGAAATTATTATGGAAACATATTGTTGTATAATATTAACAACAACAACTATTATTATTATTAGGGGCCAAGCACTGAAAATGCGTAGGCACCTATTGTATTCGTTAGTGTTCTCATTATTATTATTATTCCACCATTGAAGTTTATGGCAGGCCATAGGACCGTACATAGGAAAGTTATTAAATTTGGCACACTGATAGAGGACACTCCGATCTGTAACTGAATTTGAGGTCTCTAGCTCTAACGCTCTAGCGCCACCAACTTTTCAAATTTGCAGTTATGTTTATGCTCATAACTTTTGGGCCGTAAGGCCTAGAATACAATTTTTTCCCTCTGATTCCTTGGCTCATGCCGAGTCAAATGTGCACCATGGTCTGACTAGATTTTCCACCATTTTGAATTTTCAGAAAAACCGACTTTTTCAAACTCCTCCTAGATCGTAACTCCGATTTTGCTTTTTGATAGACCAAACTGTTCTCAAATAATGCTTCAACGAATTTGACGATGAGCACGGCAAAAACGGTCGTGAGGCTGTATCTTCGCCACTTAGGCGTATTGACACCAAACTTGGTAGATGTCATAGCCATGATGACTGAAGGGTACCTGCACAGTTTAGGGACAGTGCCACCTAGTGGTCAGAAAATATGAAAAATTGCCATTTTTGCTTATAACTTCTGAATAGTTTGACCAAAAATGTTGAAGCTGATCTCTTTAGATTCCTTAGTTCATACCGTTGGAAGTTACCCAATTTTCAGATGTCAGCCATTTCGGGCTTCAGCCATTTAGAATTTTGTCGTAAAATGTTGTATTTTAAAAACTTATTGGCGTACTTTTACCAAACGTAGTATGCATTATCGGCACTATGCCCTGAGTGTACCTATAAAGTTTTGGGCCAGCACCACCTTGTGGTCAAAAGTTATAATGAAATGTATTTAAATGATTATAATGTTTGATTATTTTGGTCTATCATACCGTCCTGGTCTATAAGATTCCTTCAGTAATGTTGAATATGCTGATACCAAATTTGCCATAGTCGGCCATACTTCCTGTCCATCATTTTGAATTTTATTGAAAACCTACTTTTTCAATCTCCTAGGCCGTAAGTCCGATTTGTACGAAATTTGTCATGTAT
Organism: Myxocyprinus asiaticus; assembly: GCF_019703515.2. Classification (NCBI taxonomy): domain Eukaryota; kingdom Metazoa; phylum Chordata; class Actinopteri; order Cypriniformes; family Catostomidae; genus Myxocyprinus; species Myxocyprinus asiaticus. Next base: position 43,729,531 of record NC_059345.1, read on the forward strand.
CATCTAGGGTCACTCACGGCAAAATATTATCAAAAGATTTTTGATAGACAAAACAGTTCTCAAATAGTGCACCGAATTTGATTGCAATTCGCCAAAAAGCATCTAAGGCTGTATCTCTACAATGCTTTGCTGTATTTTCGTGAAACTTTGAGTGTGTCATAATGACCAGACCTTGACCTCACTATGAAAACTTGGTGACTGCACCACCTATTGGTCAAAATTTATAATTAATTGTATTTTAATTTGAGTAATACTACCTGTTTTTTATGCTGCTTTTCGTAGTCATAATCAGTGACGTCCATTGACACTTTCGTACATGCCATATGTTGGAGCGCTTGGCCCCGCAATTGCTGCTTGCAGCTATATTTATTATTATTATTATAAAACAGAACCATATTTATACAATATTTTCTTAACCTGTATGTGGCATAGCTATGTGGGCCTTTATTTTGGCAATATATTTATGGAAGACATAAAGGTAGAGAAATGCTCTCATCCACTATTCTGTCCACAAAAACACAGAGTTATGAGATAACTTTAGATTTGGATAGTAACTTTTAGCGGCCAATCATACTTGGAATTACACAAATGTGCAATTAGTGAATCTAGAGTGCTGTAAATACAGTATAATGCACTCACTCATTAGCCTCATGTGTGCTTTGAGTATGTGTAACACAACAGAGAACGGAGCTGCATAAATACAGTAGGTGCAGCACTTATAGACTATTTTTGTATTTAATTAATTAGCAGCTTTTGTGGTTTGATACCATATCACAATTTCAACTTTATTTTGATTAATTGTTAAGCCCCAGAGTCAACACATAATCATCAGTTCTCCATTAAGAGACAGTTCACACAAAATGTTTAATTCTGTTATCATTTAATCACCCTCACATTGTTCAAACATTTGTGACCTTTCTTAAATATAACACAAAAGTAGATGTTTGGCAGAATGACAGCCTCAGTCGCCATTCACTTTCATTGATGCAGTGAAAGAAAATGGTGACTGAGGCGGACATTCTGCCTAATATCTTTTTTTTTTTTGCGTTTCACAGAGGAAAGAAAGTCCTAAGGGTTTCGAACAACATAAGGGTGAGTGAAGGATGTCAGAATTTTTGTTTTTGGGTGAACTATCCCTTTAATGGTCAGTTAAGCTCTCATTCAAAGATAAACCCAAACTTTTCTGGGTAAGTCCAAAACATTGAAATGAGGAGGGAGTGATCAGGCAGTTTAAGTAAGGAATAAATGATGATGGTCCATTGAATTATTATTTTATTATTTTTCAATAATTCAACGGGCCGGAGTCAATTATTCCGCTTATCCAGGGTTGGGAGGGTTACTTTTGAAATGTATTCAACTACAGATTACAGAATACATGCTGTAAAATGTAATTTGTAACATATTCCATTAGATTACTCAAGGTCAGTAACATATTCTAAATACTTTGGATTACTTCTTCAGCACTGGTAGATATTTTTACTTGTTTTGACTATAAAAACTCTGCCAGTACAGTAAGACAAAATACACATGTTAAAAATAGATTCTCTGAAAAACCTAAATATCTTATGCAGTGTTGTTTCTAAAACAAGATCAATCTAATTGATCTTGTTTTAAGGATTTTTTGATATTTTTACAGAAAAACAATTCAAAAATTATCAAGAATGTGATTTTGCCCTAATATCAGAGGTCTTACTAGAAAAAAAGAAATTATGATCCAACGTAAATTTTCTTGATAAAAAAATATGATTGTGTCTGGTAACGTGCATGTAAAATGGCTAGAAATAGCATTTTAGCTTAGCGTAAAGCTGACAATTTACACAAGGTTTATTTCTATTCCTTCTGCTCCAAACTTACTTCAAACTTCTCTGTCTGCTCGTATGAATGTAACACATCATAAGAAAGTGTTTCACCATATGCACTTTGGGTTGCAACATTTATATGTATAAATGTTTTCCATCCGAAAGGACTAAATATTAAATGAAACAAATGACAATAAAATGCAAAGTAATCTCTTCAGTAATGAAAATACTTTTTGAATGTAACTGTATTCTAATTACCAATGATTTAAATTGTAACTGTAGTGAAATACAGTTACTTATATTTTGTATTTTAAATCCATCACTCCCCAACCCTGACCACGGTTACCACACATTAATACATCATTCAGGGTTTTATCTCAAGACATTTTCTGGTTTTCGTCCCTAAAATGCTCTTGTGAGTGGAACTACTTTCTTCCACTATGGATTCAGCACCTTGCTCTGATACAGCTCAAGCCTTCGTTGCTAGTTCGAAAAAGTCACTTCAGAACTAGCAACGGAGTTGCTTGCGCTGCTTTACTGGAGCACTTACTGGAGTAACAAGTTAATGCATTTGTGCATGTGTGTGTGTGAGAATTTGTGTGTGAGTTTGTTTTTGAGGGATCGAAAGAGAGAAGCTCAGAAACTGAGAGAGATTGCCTGTGGGATTACCTTTATTTGTTGCAGCTCTCATCAGAAGTAACATCGCTTCTAAATCGCCAATATGTAAGTTTAAGCACTTCTCAGCAGCAGCGGGTGTCACCATATTTCTGATGTAAACCTTAACAACTGTTTTTAAACCGACTGAAATGCCAGTGACTGACATGACGGCTCTTATTCTCACTTTCGAGTAAGTGTGTGCGTAATGCTTATATGTGTGTGTGTTTGAAACGTCACATTAGAACTAGCAACGGAGGATACGCTGCTTTTCGGCATTGGAGTAAAAAGGTAGTGTGTGTGTGTGTGTGTGTGTGTGTGTGCTCGTGAGCGAAAGAGATGGGGAGGGTTAGCGTGGTGCTTTCCATGTGAGGCTGATTAGGGTGAAATACACTGAAAAAAGTTTCACATATTAAAAGTTATTTCGGATAATAGAAACTGTTGTATTGATCAAGTCGTGGGGGTGCGGCTTTATTTGTTGGTCATGAAACGAGTCTCAATGTGTGCGTATGTGTGCATGCGTGTATGTGCAAATGTATGTATGTGAGCGTGTGTAAGTGCAGGGGAGACGAGGGAGCTGTTCAACTGAAATTGAAATTAATGTAGGATATTATAGACATTGTTTGACGTTCTTAACTGATTTACTTTAACCAATGTTTGTTTATATGGTTATTTTGCTGTGGTAGCATGTTCGGTGTGTGTGTGTGTGTGTGTGTGTGTGTGTGTGTGTGTGTGTGGGTGAGACGAGAGCAAACGAGAGGGAGGGAGCCCAAGGACGCTTTTCAATCGAAATTGAAATAAATTTGGATCTACTCGATTTTCCCTTCACTGAATTTCAGCTCTTTCCAAACATGTCCAATCATGCTGAACTCAGACATGACCTTTCCTAAGCTCCCCAAATGAGCTCTTCTGTTCATAGCCAGACTATAACTTTTATTTTGACCTAGTTACTATTTACATGACAGGACATTCTTCACACCTAAGCACACACATTTAAACACATTAAACACGTTTAAATTGATCTACTACTCATATCAAATTAATCGAATGAATGTTATGCCTAGTGATTGATCAGATTATGTAAGATATTTTTGAAGACATAAATATTGTAAATTCATGTAAATCACACACCTCAAGATCCATTGTGAAAGCTGTGTAAACAAACAGAGAGAGAGAGAAACAATACTGATAATTAGATCAATTATGTACTACACACAGAGGTGTTAGTCACTTTTGCTGAGCAGGTTTTCTACAGACTCTCTCTGTCTGGCAGAGGCTTTAAGTTTGGGGGAGTGGTTTGGTTTATGAAATCTTTTTGGATGGCAAAGTGCTCTTTTATCTTTTATGGACAGCCCGGCCCACAGTCCAGCCTTGTGGGTGCTAGACTGACTGTGAATGTGTGAGTTGCAGTTAGAGGTGAATATGTGAATGTGTGTGTAAATTGCCGCTGAAGCACTTCAGCTGTGTTTATTCAGCACCAGACCTGATGGTTCAGGCTGATGCGCTAATGTGTGGGATTGCACTTAGGGACAGATGTGATGCTAATTCACTCCGACTGGAAAGGAGGAAAGCTGTCAATGCACTCAAAGCTTGACTGGATAAACTGCAGTGAGTATAGCACACAGGGCCTTTCAAACATCAATGGAAGAGAATTGCCGGAATTTACCATATGCAGACTCCGAGAACAAATCTTCAGGGTTTGGGTGACTTTGGAGATTGTGAGAAAATCAGGCATGTTTGTTGTTATGATAGCAATCCAACATTGTGATACATTGCAATGTATTGAATTGTGATGTGACATATGTATTGTGATCGTATTGTGATGTATTTAATGAGTAACGATACCATGTCCTACAGGGACATGCCTGGGTCTAGTTTGGCATCCTTCCTGCCACCCTTGTTTTTTTCAAGGTGCTTGAACAAACTCAGTCTTTTGAATTAACCACTCTGTGTCTGCTAGCAGAGACTCAAATAAGGGGCACCATGGGAGACAGGAGACAATGCTCAGGTGATGTGGTGGACATTTATACGTGTCTGAGTTTTGGGAGGTCAGACAGACAATGTAAAACCAGAGTGAATATATGCTGGGCTCCTTTGTAGTTACAAATGTTCCACACTCCTCGATTCATAATTCACAGGGTGTTATGCCATGTTAGCACAGTGGGAGTTGCCATGGGCTATTCCTTGGTGGTCTCCGTGGTGACAGTGATGTAGAAGCTGCCTTGGGATGCCACAGAAAGGGCCTGTAAAAGAGAGAGCGAGGAAGAGGAAAGGCAGGCTGGGCCCTCTCTGTTCCTATAATTCCTCTTGAGGACTAAAAACGACTGGGCAGTGGTGTAGTGGTACTGTGAAGCCATACATATGATAAGAAATCACTTATCTAGTACCAATAATGATTTGGGACTGGCATTTTAAAATGCTAATTTTCTTTGGCGGTTAATTATATAAGCCAAGCATATGCATCTTTCTGATAGTAATATAGGGTTATAAAAGGACCCTTTTGACATTGACAACTAAGCTGTGTGATATCTGAGGCTTGGACAGAAGCTTCATCTTGTTTAGTTTCTTTAATACTAATTAGTTTAGTAATTCTGGTATGTAGTTATTTGGAATTACTGATTTTGGAAGCAGATTTTTGCTGCTTGTTCAGTTTACTTAATTACAATGAACTAAAGCAACCCAATTCTAGAACATTTTGTCAAAACTTCATTTCATTGTGTTCTATCCATTTAAATTAGTAAAACTGAAGTTTACTTAATCCATTTGAGTTGGGACTACATGAATACTTTTTGTGGTTTTAATGTAGTGTTGATGAAACTGGGCAGGGGATATCCATTTCCTAGCATGTATTGCAAGACACTCGATAGGGAGAGTAATTTTATTGTATGTGTCTTTGCACAAGATGAATATAAAGGGGGATGCTTGTTAGTGTTTTATATTTTGTTATGTAGAGATTTGGAAGTGTTTCTGTTATGTTGGAGTTTTGGGGGTTGCCATTACAATGAAGAGTTGAGCTTATGCTAACGATGAGGACAGGTAGATGTCGCACATGAAAATGATTGCTCGCTTCGTTGAACAAATGCTATGTTAACCATAATTTAGTTACTAAACTAATATTCACTTTCTCTAGTTAGTACATAAAGATATAAAAGATAATTATTTAAGTTACATTGACATGTCAAATTTTGTTGGGTTTACCTAATTCAAGTAGGTTCTTTCTATACAAAGTGTTTGTGTTGAGATTACATTGTAATTTTAAGTTAAGAAAACTAATTTCAAATATGTGGAACCACTGTCCACAATCAAGTTCATCCAATCACGTTCAGCCAAAGAGCAATTATTTTTGAGTGTACAAGTGGCTGGACATACTAAAGCTCTGTTCAAAAAATCTAGTGTGCAACCTACATAGACAACATTTTAAGGCATCTTAAGCATGCTGTTGGCACAACAGCTGTTCCAAACGTAAGCCAGCAAATTACACTGCCTTCTAGGTTATTATGTTGAAGTGAATATAGACAAGGCAAAAAGGTGATAAAAAAATAATACACTTTTTTTATACATACATGTAAATTGTACAACAAATAAATGTGTTCCATGCAACCTATTTCCCGAATTTGGCTGTGGAAATAGAGCTCAGACACTTTCTCTCCCCTGCAGTCTTTTTAGTTGATGCTTTGGTCAAATGCAACTCATGCAGTGGTGGAATGCAGATGTGTTTTAAAGCTGGGTAATAAGCAGCTTTGGGTTTCTCACTGTTCCCTTCCAGCATTTAACAGCATGTAAGCACTTACTCATCCAGATTATAATACCATGGTTGGGCACTTTAAAAGCACTCAACGTTTACACAAATAAATGTTAATTGTGTCGCATAGATTCACAAAGACAGGCAATAAATTATTTCCCATTCTTGCATTGAAGACTTTTGAGTGATGTAGTCAAAGACAGATCATATAGAACGTACATAAAAAAGAGAGTAGAGCTTAGAAAGCCATGGCTTATTAGTTAATACCTAACATCTGATATTCCTTTGAAAATGTGAAGACTCTGACTCTGAATCTCACAATCTCAGTGAGAGGAGTGAGAATTTAAAGACCTCTAGTGGTTTTTGTGTTTGCTTTGAAAATGAAACGTGTTTATCTGGCAGACGGTGGCCCGCTAATCTACATTTCTTACAAGTGTTTCTTGAAGGAGATAACTAGAAGTCTGACACATGAATGTGAAACCTGAAGAAGAGACTGTGGTTGAATTCTTCCCATCTTTTCCTTCAGTGTAAAAGGCTTTAAGTAGTTATTCAGTTTTTGAAGAAGGGTGTATTTAAGTACTTGTGTAATTAGTTGATCACATGCCACATATTATGACATAACTTGCTTTTCACTGACTGTATACTCAATCAGTGCTGATCTCAAGTGAGTATTGTGGTGTCTGATTTTTTTTTCTTCCTTTTGCAGAATGACTTTTTGAAATTGTGCTACTTTAAAGACTCTATGTAGTGACCCTTATTGCCTATGGCAAATACACAAATTGTTGTTGTGATAATAGGATTCCCAAAGTTCAACAGAACTTTGTTCTTGCCAGTTAGTTTCCTCTCTCATGTCTTCAGCCAGCTCCTATCTCTCCTCAACCCCTTCAGACATGCTGCCAAAAGAAAAATAAAAGTGGAACATGGTCCAGATGGAATCCATTTACCCCCTTTATCGAAGCAAGGCACCTCCATCTGGTAACTGCTGGACAAAGTTGTTAGATATTTGACAGTAAAGTTTGGTATGTCTCTAAAACAAATGGAATACATGTGTTATGAGTGTGCGAGGTGGACTGTGGGGAACTTGCAGTGGCCCTCCAGCATGTTGATTAAACACATGCTTGTATTGGAAGGGCTTCACTGCAGGAAGCTCATCTCGGGTAATGTGCTAACATGTTTCGTTCAGTAAAGGGCCAGTCAGTCAGTTTTCTGAATCAGCCAAGGCTGCATATTGTCTTGCATCTCAGTGATCTTGGTGCAGACACTTAACACAAGGCAACTATAAATGGAACAATAACTTAACAATAACTAAAAAGTAGCATATTGACAATGCACAATGTACAGTCCACAGGCAAAATATACAGATATGCAGTTGAGATATGCATCAAATGATGACATAACCCCACATACTTTTACAACCATACTGTGCACTATATTTTGCAAATGCAACTAGACAATTTTAAAAACACCCGTAATGCTGTAAGATTGATACTTTTTACTGGAGGGAACAAAGTGAATTATAATGAAGAGAAATTATTCATTTTATCTGTCAGTGTGGTTTTAAATGTAAAGATGTGCACAAACCCACATCACAGTGTTGGGAGTTGTCAAGCTATTTTTGAAAGTAGTGTTTCATCGTTGGTTTTCTGGTTGTAAGTAAAGTTTTAATGCAAAACTACACTGTAATTCCAATATGCTAATAATAGGGCGATTCAGCGCTATTATCATCAAAAAAGAAATTTAACCCTGTTATTTAAGTAAAGTAAATTACATACTGCTCTTCTTTGGTAGATTTGTATGTGGCAGAGTTAGCTTGTTTTGTGTATAGTCTGTAAATGTGTGTGTGTGTTTGATGTTATTAATGCCTGAGTGCAGATTTCACAATTTACAGTGGAACATACAACGACTACTGCATAAATCAAACATAACCCACTCCCACATACACACACAAGCTTCTGTACATACACTAAAGCCTGAAGTATCAATATTAAAATTGTTTTAATTATGACAGTAGTTTATATTTGACTTTTTAGTGTTCAAAGTGAAAAGTATTGCAAAGTGTAGGGGACCGTTCAGACCGAACATGTTCTTACGCTAAAAAAGTTTGACGCAGCACAATGAATAGTACAGAAAACAGGATTTTCGAGACATGTTTTCAAAAGATATTGTTCTTTTAACATGCTTTATGTAAATGGCCCCTAATTTCTGCACGTCTTTTGACACCAAACAGAATTACAAAAATAATTACTGTTTTCATACAAGTTTCTCAAACATTCTCCTTGATCACTATTGAGCTCCCCCTCTTTTCTGGGATCAGGGTTGTAGGTGCTGGCAAATTCTAACATATTACCTCAGTTGTCTCAGTTTTTCTATTTACTTCAGTTAGTGGAAAGAAATGCAAGAGAACTGTCTCTGATTATGATTGTATTACTCATACTCAGCCTGCTGGATCTTTAAATCAGTCAAATCCATACGTTCCCATCATTGTCCCCATCCAATTTGAATCAGCAATGGTTGTAACATTAGGTTTTGTCTGGAGCTTACAGAGCTCCTGGCTTGGGACAGTTTTATGCCGTAAGAGGAGAGGCCAGTATGGGTCTGGAGAGGCACGAGGTGCCCTGTTGCCCTGTGTGTAATGGTGGAAGCAGATGCCCCAGATCATTGCAGCAGCCTGCCATGGTTTACCACTGCATGCATGCACATCACAGCATGCACTTTGCGGGCACCACCTCAGCCCTGGGAGTGCCCTGTGTTTACTTTGCCACCTGCGAGGTGGAAGGGGTTGGGGCAGGAAGGATCAAAGAGACAGGGGCGTAAAGAACAGAAGGGGGCTAAATCAATGACTGAATGCACAACTATTCTACAAGGATTTGCCTGTAATTTGAGGACTGTATTAGGTAGAATTCCAAAGCCAGACGGAATGTGTGAGGTTCAGCAGTCTGGGAGAAGGAGGTTAAAGATCTGGTCTTAAAGCGGGAGGATGACCTCAGTTCAGGGAAGTAGAGGTCAAGAGAGCGGCTCAAGCTAATCAGGAAGGTGCACTGTATCATGCCACTCTTTAGTATGGTTTCAAATGCCATTGGTCTCTTAATATTATGTTCAAATGTGTCATGTTGCCAATATTTATGTAAACTTAATATCTTAATATCAATATTTATTACATTTCAATGCCAGACTGAAAAGGGGATGAAAAAAAAAATGTTCTCTTCATCCAGGACAGAGTTGCTCATCTTCAGCGCTGTATGTTTATTATAGTTTTGGGTTTATGCAGATAATATATTAATCTCACTTAGCTCAATAACCCTAAAATGGTAAGGTAGAGATAGTGGGGTACCCTCTCAGAGGTGTCTTGGATAGTTCACCTAAAACTGAAAATTCTGAAATAATTTATTCAACCACATATTGTTTCAAAGCCTTATGGCCTTATTTCTTTCTTATGTGAAACACAAAAGGAGAATGTAGGTAGAATCTAAATCTCAGACACCATTCACTTTCATTGCATCTTTGTCTCATACAAGAAAAATGAATAATGACTGAGGCTAATGTTCTGCCTAACATCTCCTTTTGTGTTCCACATAAGAAAGAAAGGCATATGGTGGTGAGTTAAATTTTAACATATGCATTATGTGTATATTTGGCCATAATGACTCTGCCAGGATCAATATGGTCCTGGCACTATTGGCTGGGGTAATATGACACATTTTACAGCAAACTGAAACACATCCCACTTAACAAAGCCAGGTCTGTCAGGAGTTACTGATTATAATCGTTGTTGCTAAATTAATGATAATTTTTGCACTGATTTAGTCATATTTCATAAAGGAGGAGTATGTTTGCAAACATTGAACAGGAAAGACAAAAGTCAATAAATCAATAAAGCAGCACCTGTTTTATCATTTACACCACTCTAATCTGTCTGGAAGAGCAGTAAAGCAGTCTGTCATTATTGATTCTTTTTAACAGTCAATAAACATCTCTATAAACACATTATGTATTATGTGCTGTAAGTTCCCTATCTGTCACTCACTCGACGTTGTGTCGATGTAGTGACACTAGGGGTCGCCCCTGGGAGCCCCAAATACCTCTGATCTTTGAGAAAAGGCCAATGGGAATTGGCGAGTGGAACCTGCATGCCACTCCCCCGGACATATGGGTATAAAAGGAGCTGGCTCGCAACCACTCATTCAGATTGTTTCTTTGGAGCCGAGCGGTTGTGTTCAGCGAGCTGAATCCCTCTGCCATTCCATTCATCTCTGAGAAACACTGTGTACAATGGGCACGCAGCCGTGGGCTCTGGGACAGGGCCGCGACTGCATTGGCATGTCAACTGCCTCAAGTTGCTTGCAATGTTGCTTGCCCTACGGAGGCTTTGGCCGTTGATCCAGCGCAAGAATGTGTTGGTCCGGAAAGACAACATGGCAATGGTAGCGTACAGTATCCGCCAAGGAGGCTAGCGCTTGCGTCGCATGTCACAACTCGCCTGCCACCTCCTCCTCTGGAGTCAGAAGCGATTCAAGGTCACGCCCAGAGGAGAATGGAGACTCCTCACCCAGGTGGTCCAGCTTGTTTGGAATCCTCCCACTGCCCGCTCTGGTACGCCCTGACCGAGGCTTCCCTCAGCACAGATGTGCTGGCACACAGCTGGCCCCGGGGACCGTGCTAGTATGCGTTCCCCCCAGTGAGCCTACTTGCACAGACCCTGTGCAAGGTTAGGGATGATGAGGAGCAGGTCATCCTAGTGGCACCCTACTGGCCCACCCAGACTTGGGTCTATTGACCTCACACTCCTCGTGACAGCCCCTCCCTGGCAAATTCCCCTGAGGAG